>NC_079164.1:93541890-93586890 GCF_947568905.1 Ostrea edulis | reverse complement strand
GTCATTTAAACAATAAAATGCTTTCTTTGTTGTTTCATCGGTTGATGAAGGTACACTGTAGCAAGCACTGCAGGGAAAATTCGTATGTATTTTTTTCTGCAATGATTACTGCTTTCATCGATCACCCGAAGAGGCAACGAAGACAGACATTTCATTGCTTATATTTATAATTTTAAGCATTTTTAAAATATATAAAATAGATTTAAGTACTAAAATACCATATGGTATGGTTGACCCATTCGTTACATTTTAAAAACGGAACAACTAATGCACCCTTTGACCTTGATGACGCTCCGTATCGGGTAATGATTACACAGACAGGTGGTACTAAAAACCCGGATCGAACTAGTTTGCAATAAACATGTACGTTCATTGTCTATGATGAAAGCAATGCCAGTTTCAAAAGAAGTATAAGAGGAAATATATAGCAATATTAAATAACTGACATTTTTTGGGTCAAATCAATGCTTTAGCTTTAGACGAATATTGTTGTTAGGGGTAGAAAAAGTATCGCATTGGTTGAGAAAATGTCAATCATTGTTTTCTTAAAATGTTTTATTATCATTATTTTTTATAATAATCCGACGCAATTCTAAACAATGGGCGTATGAATACAGGCTGGGAATATCTGCAGAAATGAAAGTATAATGTAAATATAATAAACTCCATTGAACTAAAAGCGTCACAATTCATACCGTCATGAGGTTTTAATAATGAAATTTATATTTTAAATATACTAGTAATTATAATATACTACTATCTATACAATGCAATATAGAAATGTTCATATCAAATCGAAATGATTGTGTTTTAAAATTAAATTCTTAAAGATAACTGTAAATTATCATCAGATGGCTTTTGTGCATTCTAGTACACATTTAAAAGGAACCACGCAATTTCACGACTTTGTTAGATAAAACTAAGCCTTCATTGAGTCCCAAGTAACCTCATAAAGATAATACATAAAATCCTTGTATATACGTCCAATTCCACAGGGTTAAGGTGTCATGCAATTGTCCTTGGCATATCCACACATTGAAACGAACGGATATACGTTGTACAATTCTAAAAGATGTTGAATCGAGCGGATATACATTGTACAAATTTAAAAGATATTGAAGCGAACCGATATACATTGTGCAATTAAGATAGTGCACTTTCACAGTTACTACAGTATCAACTGCACATCAAAAACACAAATTCCTTTATATTTTTGACAAGTATGATTACGAAATACTAGTAGTATGTAATTATGCTTGATTAAGGATAGGCATCATACCACTGTACCTACCAAGATCATGACCATCATCATCCCATTCACTGTAGATGAGATGCTCTGTAAAGAACAGGCAGCGTTCGGACCTGTGCGAGGATGTACTGGTAAATAATTACACCGAGAAACTTAGCAAGACGGCGAACAAAACAAGAGGTACTGTGAGCAATGCTCACTAAGAATACCCTCCGCTTGACCCAATCTCCCAAAGGGTGTTGTTAATAGGTATAAATTACCTCTTTCCTGAGTGTAAAAATATGGTATGCCTTTCTAGAAGAAAATGGAAGATACAGTCTGAACACAAATCTATGGCTTAAACTTATAATTTTGACCTTGAGATCAAAGGTCAAGTTCATAAAAAGGTCATGAATGTACATGACACAGTCTCATGGTGATACACCCATGTCTTATGGTATGACTGTCAAAACCCTATAATCAATTTTGACTCTGAGGTCAAAGTTCAAGGTCATATAGAGGTCATGAAGGTACCCGACACATAGTCTCATGGTGATACACTCATGTGTCAAATATGGTATGCCTATGTCAAAGAACAAAGAGGTCATGGCCCTGACACGAATCCATTGTAAATACCTTTAATTTTGACCTTGAGGTCAAGATCATGAATGTACATGACATCGTCTCATGGTGATACACTCATGTGTCAAATATGGTATGCCTATGTCAAAGAACAAAGAAGTTATGGCCGACACGAATCCATTGTAAAAAAAAAACCCTTTAATTTTGACCTTGAGGTCAAGGTCATAAAGGTACTCGACACATCGTCTCATGGTGATCCACCTGTGTGCCAAATATGGTATGCCTAAGTCAAAGAACAAAGAAGTTATGGCCCGGATACGAATCTGCACAGACAGACAGTGATTCCTATATACCCCCCTGAACTTTGTTCGGGGGGTATAATTATAAAGACAGTTCTTTTATTGACTTTGGTAAAGCCTTTAATTGAAGTAAAAATGAAACATACAGGAACCAGTCAACGCTGTAACGTTATCAACACTCCTCATCATAGGGAACCAGTCAAACTGTAATCAACACTCCTCATCATAGGGAACCAGTCAAAGCTGTAACGTTATCAACACTCCTCATCATAGGGAACCAGTCAAAGCTGTAACGTTATCAACACCCCTATCATAAGTATTGAGGTGTACGAAATCTGACATTCCAACACGCTTTAGATGGAAAATAAATGGTCTAAAAGACTTCAGAGGTTACGATCAGGAACTTCTGAAGCAATATCGAACAAAGGCCAAGTTAATCTCATTTAACCAGTCAATGTTGTCTCATTTCACAAGACCACTGTCAATGGGTTCTCATTTAACCAGACCGCTGTCAATGTTGTCTCATTTAACCAGGCTACTGTCAATGTGTTCTGATTTAACCAGGCTATTGTCAATGTATTCTCATTTAACCAGACTACTGTCAATGTTGTCTCATTTAACCAGACTACTGTCAATGTTGTCTATTTACTAGACTACTGTCAATGTTGTCTTATTTACTAGACTACTGTCAATGTGTTCTGATTTAACCAGGCTACTGTCAATGTGTTCTGATTTAACCAGGCTACTGTCAATGTGTTCTCATTTAACCAGACTACTGTCAATGTGTTCTCATTTAACCAGGCTATTGTCAATGTGTTCTGATTTAACCATGCTACTGTCAATGTGTTCTGATTTAACCAGACTACTGTCAATGTGTTTTCATTTAACCAGGCTACTGTCAATGTGTTCTGATTTAACCAGGCTACTGTCAATGTGTTCTGATTTAACCAGACTACTGTCAATGTGTTCTGATTTAACCAGACTACTGTCAATGTTGTCTCATTTAACAAGACTACTGTCAATATAAACACTATATAACAAGTTTGGCCCCGCCCTGGGATCAGAACCTCTACCCCGGGGATCATGAAATTTACAATTTTGGTAGAGGCCTTCCTGCTCTACATTACTATGCATTTAGTTTTTCTTATATGGGTGTGGTTATTGAGAAGATTTTTGAAAATTTGTCATTTTTGGGCAGTTGTTTCCCAGCCCCTAAGGCCCCATGGGTGTAGGAATCCTAAAATTTACAAATTATGTTTCCCTTGTTCCAAATATATTTCTTACCAAATTTGAAAAGAATTGGAATGATAGTTATCAAGAAGTTAAAAATGTCTATTGTTCACACATTTAATAACTGATCATTTTGGCCCCACCCTGATACCAAAACCCCTACCCCTGGAATAATCAAATTTACAATTTTGGTAAAGGACTACCTGTTCTTCCTAAATATCTATTTACTTTCAATTTAGTATCAATAGCATTAAAGATGTAATTCAAGTGTTTTCCACATAAACACTATGTAATAAGTTTGGCTCCGCCCTGGGGCAGAACCCCTACCCCGGGGATCATGAATTTACAATTTTGGTAGAAGCCTTCCTGCTCTACATCACTATGCATTTAGTTTTCCTTACATGTGTGTAGTTATTGAGAAGATTTTTGAAAATTGGTAAATTTTGGGCAGTTTTTGCCCCGTCCCAAGGGGTGCTGGAGTCCTGAAATTTACAATTTATGTCCCCTTGTCCCAATGATGCGACATACCAAATTTGAAAAGAATTGGACTGGCAGTTATTAAGAAGTTGAAAATTTTCAATTGTTAACGCACGACAACCAATTGCAATAAACTCGGATGACCTAAAAATGATGAAAACACCTCTGTATGATATCATTATTTTGGTACATGTATATATACCATGTATAACACACAAACCTGTCTAATAAGAGGAAAGGTGAAGATAACGGACAGTGATCAATCTCATAACTCCTAAAAGCAATACAAAATAGATAATTGGGCAAACACGGACCCCTGGATATACCAGAGGTGGGATCAGGTGCCTAGGAGGAGTAAGCATTCCCTGTCGACCTGTTACTCCCGCCTTGAGCCTTATATCTTGATCACATAAACGGATCCGTAGTCAAAATCAATGTTCCAACAACAAACTGCACATGTAGTCTGAAAAACGAAGAAAAACTTATTTTCGGTGTTTTTTCTTATAGATACATTAAAGTGTGCAACACCACACAGCTATAAACAGATTACGTTAAAATTAGACAGGTTTTACAGTACCATCCTTACAATAAGTTATAAGTAAGAAATCATCCAAGTATTCTTGACTATATTGACATTATTGGGTGCCACAGGTGATTACACATAACTGTCACTCTTTGAATGAAATATGAATGGAATCAAGATTACATATGATTCCATTTACGATGAAATACATATATGTAATACACTCATCATTCTGTACTGAAAACTTTAATTGTTCTATGTCGTCAAATGAGTTATGTGCTCTCCTATTTGTGTTCTGACAAAATTAATTCTAGTTTTCTATCTAAATTTTGTAATATGGTATCTGTCTAAATGGTCTTAATTGTGATTTGACAAAATCAATTCTAGTTTCCGTGGCCATCAGTATTTTATAGATTGTTGACTCTTGATAAGACTGTACATAACGCCCCGTGTAAGTCCCCCCCCCCCCCCATGTTGACAGATCCTTGGTATCTGCCAGGACAGGTGTCTATGCTGTAAAGATCTCCCATCATCATAGAGCAGTAGGGTGTGCAGGTCTATTAGTGCCTGTAAATATTGTGACCTGTTACGTAGTCTGTAGTGACATAGGACAGACAACATGTGCACGGTCATAAAGGAAGACAAACAATTTGACAGGCCGTTCAATTCATTGACGTCTTGTTCCAACTTTAAATTTTCAATAAAGGTACACCCTTTAACGAACACGATATTTTTGCCCAAGCCTTCTTAAATTTAGTTAACACTCACTGACCACCTGCTGCCTCACCATATCTCTGTCTGTCTACTCTATAGTGATACATGACGAGGGGCTGTGAGAATCTCTGCTTCACTCTATCTGTGACAGCTAGCGCTGTTCAATATCTACCGGTATCGTACAAATATAACGCTAAATATGAACCATCAGATACACAACCTAACTTTAATATAGACCTAACATATGAATTATTGACCTATCAATGGTGTATCTCTTTTTATTTGACACACACGAACACAGTACTTTCAATGACATGGAAGTTGATATAAGCAGTTACCAAACTATCATGGTATATAACATTTTGGATTGTTGAGAATAACTGATCTATTATTTTTAAATGCATCATGTTTAAAAGGAAATCTGATGCGAAAGTCATAGTTTTAATATTGGCGTCTCCACAACAAAAAGCAATATCTATATCTATTTCTAATCCCGTGGGGATCCGGGTTAGATTAGGTCCCCAGTACACCTTGCTTGTCGTAAGAGGCGACTAAATGGGGCGATCCTTCGGATGAGACCGCAAAAACCGAGGTCCCGTGTCACAGCAGGTGTGGTGCGATAAAGATCCCTGATCAAAGGCCATAAGCGCCAAGCATAGGCCTAAAGTTTGCAGCCCTTCACCGGCAGTGGTGACGTCTCCATATGAGTGAAATATTCTCAAGAGGGACGTTAAACAATATTCAATATTTCTGACTTCAGATAACTTCTCCCTGTCGGTCTAACTTTTGATTCAGGGACATTTGTTGCGCCCCGGCAACTTTTCCTGCAAATATGTTGCTCTCCGGAATAACAAAACTCGGAAGGTAACCGGTATATACACACTGCATCAAAGATTTGAAACAAAACCACACATGTTGAAGCAATGTTGATGGTAACCATGGAATTCAAGAGTTTTCTTGAATTCTCCAAAAATAATATTGTTTTTATAAAATAAGAAAACAGTAATTCATCAGAAATAATTTCCTTCAAAATTATTTTCATCAGCCCGTAACAGAGAAACTGGCAATGCTTCTTAAAGCTAATACACTAGGTTTTGCTTCGTTTAAGAAAAAGAAATTCTCCACTCCAAGTGTCCTTCATCAATAATTGATTGTGGTACACTACATGATGGCCATGCGCGAGCGCTCAATGGCCAATGACGGGAATTGAAATAGAGGGCAGCATCAACTTCCTGAGATAGATATGTGAAGTTGTGACATGGACGAAATCATTTGAAGCTGGGAGTTTTTAGGAATATTTGAAGGTATGTTTAGACACAAGTATAGTAGGAAAATATGTTAAGAATTTTTTGATATTAAATTTATGAGACAGCAACTCAAGAATACAACGATATAAGGCCTCAACCGTGCGCAGCTTTTTGTGCGCCGTAAATCGAAGGTTTTTATAAGGGGTGGCTCTGTAGCTCTCTGTTATGTCAAAATATTTTTTCAGAGAGCTACAGTTCTGCAGCTAATATGTCTTGTGTGTTACTAAAGAACTCTGTGTTTCACTGTTCATATTAGGGCGATACTTGGTTTTATTTATCTAGCATAGTCAAACAGTTTGTAACAATTTGTCCACATTCAGCATCAAAATAACGTACTACATGTACCAATGGGTAGAGTTTAGCATCACCTATGTCATTTGACCCATCTGTTCCAACACTGTAAGGGGACTGTCTAATTATGCAAGTCATATTCTCAGCATCATTTCTTGCAAGTTCATGAATTATAGCCGTTGTTTTTGTCCTACCACATCCATATTTTTTGGCAACTTCCAAATCTGGGAACATACTACGAAAAAGCTGACCACAACGATCAGAAACAGCTATAGGCAAATTATTTTCCACTAAAAAGTTCGTAAATGACACTTCTGCTTTTATTACACTTAGGTCACTAACAGGAGTGAATGTGCTTGTCAGTTTCATGTTAGATTTATTAAGTTTTGACAGATCCTCATGTTTTTTTGGATTTCACGCGTTTCTGTAAGTCATATTTTCCTCCTGTGCAACACTCACATCCGCTGAACACACGTTACAATACGCGTATGTTTCCCCTCTTCTTGACTTATGAAAACATGGAAACAAAACCATATGTTCCTTTACAAACTTCTGGTTGTGTTCAACCTTTCTTTATTTAGGCCGAGGCGGCGTGTCCGCCATTGTTACAATGATTGAAAATGTGCTTTTAATCTGCATCACTTAAACATTTCTTATTATGCTAATCCATACTACGCATTATGCGTCTCAACGATACGGATCAAAATTCTAACATTTTAATAAAAACCGGACCGAGAACGAAAAAAATCCGGATTTTTTTTTACAGATCGGAGTTTTAAGGTACTGAAGTCGGAGAGCGGATTTTCGGTTGAAAAATCGGAGAAACTCCGCCCAAATCGGGGTGGTTGGCATCTCTGGGTGAAGGGCTGCAAAATTTAGCTCTATGCTCGGCGCTTACGGGCTTTGAGCAGAGAAGGATCTTTATTGTGCCAAACCTGCTGTGATACGGGGCCTTGGTTTTACCGGTCTCATCCGAAGGATTTAGGCGCCTCTTATGACAAGCAAGTGGTACTGCGGACCTATTAAAAACCTAAACCGGAGAAGGGATATTGATTGATTGATTGTATCTCGCTTAACGTATGGAGACGTTACCAAGACCGGCGAAAGGCTTCATATGTAGGCCTATGCTCGGCGCTTACGGCCATTGAGCAGTGAGGGTTCTTTAGTGTGCCACACCTACTGTGACACGGTACATCCGTTTTTAAGGTAATCTCCGAGGACGCGTGACATTCACACCTGATGCCGAACGTTTGGCGATGGAATTGTCACTCCCTGTTTTAACAACTTAGGTCTGTGGCAGCTGGGATTCGAACCCCGGGCCTTCTGCAAGTGGGGCGAACGCTCAAACCTCTCGGCCACTGCGGGATAGAATCGATGTCAAAAGCAAAAACTGTTTTTAAAAATATACAAGATATTTGGAGCTTTAGCCAAAATACCATCTGCATAAAACTGAAATCATACAGCAGCCGTATGTTACCCATCCTTTTATGAAGATTAAAGTTTTGGAGATTGTCAGATAGCGGCGCGATGTTCCACACAAGTCCCTAAAAAGGATCTTAATGACATTGTGGTGGATCTGATGTTTTATTACATAGAATTGCATTATTTCAAGTCCTGATTGCAAAATCAGCTTATTAAAATTGGAAGTGGAAGTTCATTTACTTACTGCCAGCCATTTATTTCTGAGTACTTTTTATGTATGAATATGGTTGATACATTCCGCATGGATTTGTATTAAACAGAAAGTGTCTGTTGTCAAGCTTTCGTAATGAATAAGATAATTATCTGTTTCCTGATTGGTTCAGTTAGGATAGTTTCTTTGGCTTAAGATAGTGAATAGAAATAAGGGTACAAAAGGCTGTGTTTGATCAGTTTCACTGTCCTCATGGTTAGCATTCTCTTAGAACTATAGACCTCAAGGTTTTAGAGTTCTGAATATTCCTAGCATAAAAAGCAGGATTTTTGTAGGAGTTAGGGACTGCTAAAACCTCAAGGTTAATAGCAGATATATAGTATATTTTGATAAGGTATTAGTAGATTTTATAATGTAGGTTTTTCAAGGTATTGTAGATAAAAGTATTATAAGGTTTTCCATAGTTATTTTATATTTTCAAGGTAGTAGCTCGTTCTCTGTCAATTTTTAGTTTTTCAATATTATGGAGACTCAGTAGGAACATATTTAGGTATTGATTTCATTTTTTATTACCTCACAGTTCCTTACACATTTTTCTTATGTTGATTTCTTTTCGTTCATTTACTCGGTTAATTCATACTTAAATCTCGGGATATTCCATTTTTGTTGATTTCAAAATATTTTGGTGAAAGGTGAAGATAACGAACAGTGATCAATCTCATAACTCCTAGGTAAACACGGACCCCTGGATATCCCAGAGGTGGGATCAGGTACCTAGGAGGAGTAAGCATTACCTGTCGACCAGTCGCACCCGCTGTGTGATACTTCTTGACATTTAGTGATTTTTCTATCTAATTTGTTATCAATAACCGTATAAATCAACCCTTTACCATTAATAAATTATAAACTCCTTACTGGTGTTTTCATTCCGATATGTTTACCATAGTTCAGGAATAACCTTACCTGGATTGACAATTTTACTAGAGCCAGTGTACAGAGTTTGGGGGCATTTGATCGATCACCTGACGTACTGGTTCCAGTTACAATATTGTAGCAAACTACCATCCCAAACCAGGGCGTTCTCAACAAATAAAACCCCAAACCAGAAGACAATGGAAATGTACTAGCACTTAGAAGGGACTTGAGCAGGTTTTTTTTTTAAACGGAACAGAGGGAGACCCAAAGTCACCTGACAACGAACAGTGGAGGCCGAAATAAAAGAAGTGAACAGGGGAGAAGTGGGTCACACTCCAGAAGCCAGTGTCGGGCAGGGGTTAAGATTTACACAGGAACAGATATCTTTTCATTACCATTACACATGTGCAAACTTTGCATTGCTTTCCAAAACCATTATTTCTACATAGCATCTTCTGATATTCAGGTAGATCCCAAATAGAGAATTTATGCAATTTCCAGAAAATGCTAGTAATCTCACTTGAAATATATGATATAAAATAAGGTTCCCCATTTTCATCGTGAAATAATTTATACAGATGATGCATTAACTATCTTCTCATACATTTATTCCGTAACCTGTTACTCGTAGCGGGTTCTTTAAATATATATAGTTATTTCTTTGCCTGCTCCAAATCGCTTACCTCTCTACTTTCAAGTAGCTGCAAACTTTTCTCTGGCGAAGTAGTTGGTTATTTGAAGCTAGTTGACTTTACCCGACTTTACTTCACCATCTTTCAAAATTAGCAACCTTGGATATACATGTACATGTATTACCCACCTTTAAGCTTATCAGTTATTGTTGTAGATGGTACAGAAAGTTTAAGGCGTAAATTGAATTGTTAAAAGTTTTAATAAAATTTCGCAGCATAATTTTATCAAGTGATTTTTTTTCCCGGTGCAATCAGTTATTGTGAAATGATTAAGATGAACATAACGAATAGTGAACAATCTCATAACTCCTATAAGCAATACAAAATAGATAGTTGGGCAAACGCGGACCCCTGGACACACAGCGGTGGGATCAGGTGCCTAGGAGGAGTAAGCATCCCCTGTCGACCGTTCACACCCGCTGTGAGCCCTATATCCTGATGAGGTAAAAGGAGTTATCCACAGCCAAAATCAGTGTGCCAAGAACGGCTTAACAATCGGTACGAAACACGTCAGACAGCATTTGACCCAATGATAGGTTGTATTGACGAACTAGATCGTTACAATATGTATAACGTCCATAGAATTTGCGAAATGCTGACTTCAATCGAGACTGTTGAAATCCCTGTACCATCAACCTGTTTGTCAGTAGCTTGCCTCGATTTAAAAACTGACCATACGTAGAATAAGCTCTTGCGTATCGAATCAGTTGAGATATATAAACACCATATACAGGTGATAATGGAATATTGCTACATAAATAAGTGAAGTTGACGATGGTGAAGCTGAAATCATCCTGTTTGTCATATAGTTGAGTTGTCAGGTTGCCGTTAATGTCTACTTTCAATAAAATATCTAAGTATGAATCAGAAGTGGACGACTCAAGAGTCTCTGTAGTGTCTTTTATTTCGAGCTGACAGGGATATATCGAATCGACATATGAATGAAAATTATTATTGTTAATAGACAAAATGTCGTCGATATATCTAAATGTCGAATTGAAGGCCACAGCAAGAGATTTTTTCTTCTCACGTAAAAGTTTTTGAATAAATTCTGCTTCATTTGAATAGAAACAGGTCAGCGAACAAAGGAGCACAAGTCGTGCCCATGGGAATTCCAACACACTGATGGAAGACCTGATCATCAAAGACCACGAAGATATTGTCAATGAGGAAATCTAGCGGTTAATTTAAGAATTCTTGTTTGGATTAAAACAGGTATGTAGTGCATCATTGATTCCGGACAGGGTCATACTCGTATTAGATAAGAAACGCTTGTTCGAATTCAGGTAAAGGAAACAGATTAATGTGTATTGTGACATTAATTCTGTCAAGAAGTTTGGATCTTGGATCATTGCAAATTCTGATACATTTGAAGCCAGGAGTCCATTTTACAAAAGGTCTTTTGACTAAGACCAATATTCTAATACATTTACCATATTTCCATTTTCGTGTACAATATGTGAAAATATGGTTTTATGTACTCATCGTCTGCTGTTCATTAGAAATGCCATGGATTTACACTTTTAAAAAGTGCAGCATTAAACTAATTGTAAAAAGTACTTTTGGTCTTGAATCGTAAGACCTTTCATAAAACTGGATCCAGTGTTGTTTAATTATACATTTTAGATATATCCACTTAGCACTTAACTCGAGGTTCATTGCAATGAGATGTGCACTTTCGCTCAAACCGAGTTTAAATTCTCGATGTTGTACAGTGCAGAGATGGGTATTGTTATGTCAACATTTTTACTCAATTAAAATTACTCACACTTCCCATTGTTGTTTCTTTTCCTCAGTGTCGTCATAATCGTGCATTTATCATTATGAAGCTACATTTTAGAGCATTGTATGTTTTCATGTATCTGACATCGGAGGTTTATGAGATTATTTATCACACGAGCCTTTATCTTGTAAAGCGTTATTTTGATTCAAGATTTATGTCGGGCTTTCTCGCAGTATTTTTGGCTTTAACTTTGTGAAATAAATGTCAGATGATTATTTGATGAAAGATTTTGGTGTTGGAAACTATAAATAGAAAAATTTAATGAAAATTGGTTTTTCCTGTGACAATTTCGTTCATTGTGTTAAAAATAAGAATATGGAATGAAGAAAAAAGCAACAGATACTCTAGGGAGTCCATGTAGAGATAATCCTAACTGTGGAATTTAATGATCACGAGAAAGACTACAACTATACTAATAAATGCAAACCAAAATTAATGGTAAAAAATAAGCTAAGTTGAAGGTGTATATAATTGTATGCTTTTAAACGCATTCAAAACCCCTGTTTTGCTGCGCGTTGTGTTGCAAACTTTGCATACCAAATTCATTTTGATAGTACGTTCAATTTAGATCAAAATTGAGTTAGAGGAAAATCTATGTTCTTTCTGATAACAGTGCACTGTCGATTTCATAAAACCGACTCGTTGTTTATGCGAATTAACAGGTCAAATATAACAAGTCATATATTATTTTTTGTTTTCTTTCAGGTTTATATGAAATCAATTAGAAGTGTCAATGTAGTAATATTTATGCAGTTAGTGAGAAATAAAACTATTTTAACGATCTAGACAAGTGATTCCAAGCTAAGCAGTAGTACAACAATTTCAAATTGTATTCCTCTTCATCCGGTTATAGGATACCCGGATTTTGTATGGATCTAATGGAGTATGAATTTGTTGTTTTTACCTGGATTTTCTATTATGTAATTAAACAACAATGTAAATCAGTCATTATGTCTCCCCTTTTTCAGGGAGAGACATATTTTTTGTACCGTCTGTCTGTCACAAAATCTTGTGAACGCTTCTCCTTCTATATTATGAGAATAGACATTAGATTTAAAGTAGGGGTCTAGTAGCGTGACGTCATGTCCGGATCGAACTCTGGTATTGTTATCAAACGTATTTTTACATTTACCTGGATGTTTTTTAATTTAGAAAATGAATACAATAACACTCAATCACTTTTATTTGAGTAGACTATGGCTCCAATCTTCTTTCCATTTTTGTCATCTAATTCACACATAAAACCAGAGGTACATATTTGTTTAATTGATATACAGGGGTATTACATGTTAAAATTATCTGTAAATTAAAAAAAATTCATGATATGCGATAATGCACTTGTGGAATTAAATAAAACAATTCTGCACTTGTTATATATTTGTTATCTTGTTATATATTTGTTATCTTCTATTATGTGAAAATCATCTTCAAAATGGCTATTTTGGCCCAAAAAATGTAAATATAAATTGAGATGCTGTGAAAATATTATGCTGAGAAAGGGCAGATTTTTTAAATGTATTTTAACAAGCATTCATATATGAACATAATATGCGAGTTTGAATGAAAAATCACAAGTCAAATTTTTAAAATACATGTATTCATATTAGTGGTGTTGCAGTGCTGTATTTTTGACTGCCGAGGGCCTGTATTGAGTTCAATTTTGTACCACCATTATTAAAAAAAACATGAAACTGTGTTAAAATTTCACTTTTAAGTATTTAGTTAAACATATTTATTTCATATTTGAGGAAAAAAATTGCAGCATCATATCTCAAACAAAATTTTATGGACATATTCTAGGACTTCTTCAATGAATTCTGATATTGCTGTTTGCCATAATTTACTCATTATACTTACAACCTCCCATTTTTTTGTTTTTATCATACCCTCAAATGAACAATCTAAGTATTTAAACTCAAATTTTTGAGAAATCACAAGTAGGTCCAGGACTAGGGACCTACCTTAAACCTCTGTACAATTGTAGATGTGCATATTGGTGGGACAGGAGGATTCAATTATTTTCCTAAAGGTTATAGTGGATCTAAGAGGGGTGGAGGACGTAAAATACATGTAGTTTGTGAGCGCTTCTCCTATATGGTTTATCCAATAGACTTGAAATTTTGTACAATACTTCAATGTTATTTGCAGATGTGCATATTGCAGGGACAGGCTCGGATATAATTGTTTAGTGTATCTGAGGGCTGGAGGTTGTAAAATTGTATGTGAACACTTCTCCTATGTGGCTTATCGGAGTTCATATTCTTTATGTTCCTGCTCATGCTCTCTCCTCCATACCATGCAGTACATTAAGGGGAGAAGGTTTCATTTGGACCACTTCATATTTTTGAAGCTGGGGAGATATTTTTTTCTCATAAAAATAATCTCTAGTTACTATATGGAATTTACCAATTTAACTTTCCGCTTAATTACTCATTGTAAAGCTTCTGAAGATTTGAAACGAGAGCGCTAAAGTTTTACTAAACATTTTTGTGTTTATTTTGCAAAGTGTTTTACAGTAGGGATGGGAACAATCGGGAAAGAAGCTCATTAATGTATAAAATCCTTGACACGCAAGAAAGAATGGATATACGAGAGGCACTATCGTCGTGAACATCAATTCACGAGAAAAAGTAAAACAGAAACCAGTGACACGTATGAACACGTGATTGACGTGAAAATATCGAACAGTTTAAGTTATCAATCTCACAACTCCTATAAAGAATACAAAATTAAGAGAAGGGTAAACACAGACCCAGTTTGATAAACCAGGGGTGGGGTCAGGTGCCTGTATCATATTTATTGACAAAGGAAAACACCACAACTTTACACCAGTAGGTATATTGTATCGGCATACACATAAAGAACCAGTCACGTTATCATGCGCAGATTTAGAGGGAGTGCCCCCTCCTCATCCCCCATTTACCAATATTTCGACTCAACGCAAAAAAGAATCCCAGATCTGCGCATGGAAATAGTACAGGAAACTTTTGAAGTCATTTATTTTTAGGTTAATATTTAGATAGAAGACAAATATAGATTACTATTCGTTACCTTCACCTTTTGATTAAAGTTTCTATTTACATATTGATAAAGTGTAAATAAATAGTAGTGATCATGAAATATAACACATTTGTCTAGTTCTGAGTTGTACATATTAAGATTATCTGTGTACAAAGTCCACAACTTAACTTATTAGAAAAAGAAGGAAGAAAGTTGTCAAGTACTACTAAGGAACAGGCGACCTTGGATTTGAACAAGATTGTAATCATTGATTCATCACTCTTTATGCCACATGTACAATCCGTGCTAACTTTATATTATGAAGTCCTTCAGTAATCTTTTTAAGCTTACTTTATCTATTTTAATGGAAATATATCAGAATATGAATACATACCGATAAAAACCACAGCTCGAGTACTTCTTAAAATCTAAATGTTTCTTTATACAGATATTTCATAAAGGTTAAAGTCCTGCAAGACAGCCTCAAACCTAATTCGATATTTTAAACCTCGTATAAAAACCTGCGCATGGACTGAACATATATCGCCATATCTACTTGTACATGTATATACACATAGTTTGTTTTGCACAGTGAAGCATTTAGTAGTATTAAGTATAAGTGTGTGCATTTATCATCATATTAGTAATTGGACACACGTGACTGATTCTAGGGGTGATTTCCTAATAAATCATACACATTCAACCCATCCCCCAATACTTGGCAAGTAAAGCCACAAAAATGCTAGACTCCGAAAAATGTTATCTTTTTCTCGATATCAATGAATATTTTCTGTGAATGATATACCGAGAGTATCCAAGCTTTTGGGGTTACAACATTTGTATTACGTGTAGCAGTATTTTATGAAATATTATTTTACATGGCCACGTGTTTTGAGCGCAGACCGTGATATGTGGACTTGCATGTAACTACATCACTATCAGGAAGTGGTCAAAGCAATGATACTGTGTACATACATGACTGCGAACATTGTCCATTCTAATGAATTATCATAGATGAACTTTATTAGTTAGAATATCTAAATTTCCGGATTAATTTACTTTATAATCTGAATCACCAATGTGCTGCTTACAAGTGTCGGATTAATATTTAAATTTACATGTACACGTAGGGTCTACTAGCCAGTTAATACTATAGGCATATACGGAAACACAAACAAAAGGGGTGTTAGTTACATATTTTAAAAGAAAGGTGAAGATAACGAACCGTGATCAATCTCATAATTCTTATAAACAATACAAAATAAATAATTGGGCAAGCACGGACCCCTGAACACACCAGATGTGGGATCAGGTGCCTAGGAGGAGTACCCATCCCTTGTCAAACGGTCACACTCGCCGTGAGCCCTATATCATGATCAGGTAAACGGAGCTATCCGCAGTCAAAATCAGTGTCATTTAGCGAAGTTGTGTAATCTCCTAAAGAAAAAAATCGGACGTTCGGGTTATGGTCATGGATATGTAAGTAAAGACTATAGAGCTATTGAGGAAATTCGAACTATGATGTTGACATTTTGTACCACTCCTTGGTGTAGATCTTTAGCTGTTTTGTGATCTATTTTGCTTAATATATACTAGCAGGGACATATGTCTCTGTATGCTGTAAAAATTAATTTCATAAACATTTAAACTTCACTTTACCCTCCGTTTACTAAGAAGTTTTTAGTGGACGGTGGGTGAAGAAAAATGTTTTACTTGAGTTCACATGAAAGAATGACATAGCGTGGTCATACAAACTCACCTTTGTTCAAACCAAGGTGAAGTGACACTGTCATTGGAACGATAACACTTTTCTGTACTCAATGAGAACCGTTCTTTAGTAATTTTTCACACTACAAAAGGCTGTGCTTTTTGTCTTACTGCATGATTTTTATACGCCCGTCATTAGACGGGACGTATTATGTTATGGCGCTGTCCGTCCGTCCGTCCCGGGTCATGTTTTCCGGACTTTTTTCCGTAACGGATGCATCTACAGCTTTGAAATTTGGTCACAATAACTCCCTTAAGAATTGTAAGATGAGTTTGCATTTCAGCTGGATTGGTCCAGCCTTGACCTACTTTAGGGCTATATTAAGTAGGTCAAATAGTTTTCCGGACATTTTTTCGTTTCAGATACAGATATTGCCCGGAAATTTACACATAAGCTTCCTTTCAGAGGAATACGAGTTCAGTTTGCATATCTCCCTCAGGCATAGCTCTTATCCTTAGACGAATTTGACTCCACTTTGTTTCGCACACTGTTTTTCCCTGTAATAGCTCTAAAGCTTCATTGTTATTTCGGATTTCAAACATTTCGGTTGAGCATCACTGAAGAGACTTATTTGTCGAAATGCGAATCTGGTGCATCAAAATTGGTACCGTATAAGTTTTACATTATGACCCCTGGGTCGAGGCCTCTGCTGGTGGACTGTTAGTCCCCGAGGGTCTCTACAGAGCGGTAGCTAAGTACTTCGTTACTAGCTTGAAAATACGGATGTATATTTAATTGCTGTTATAAAATTTATAAATTCATTTCAAAATTAAGGATTATCTCTCAGGCATAGCTCTTATCCTTAGACGAATTTGACTCCACTTTTTTTGGCACACAGTTTTTCCCTATAATAGCTCTAAAACTTTATTGTTATTTCGGATTTCAAACATTTCGGTTAAGCATTACTGAAGAGACATTATTTGTCGAAATGTGCATCTGGTGCATCAAAATTGGTACTGTATAAATTTTACATGTAGAATCTCACTACTTTAAGTACCATACAGCGCTGGATGTTGTCCCCTTCTACTGTAGCCTGTGTCACTTTATGGGGAAGACGGAGCGGGATGTGATTAAACATGCAAAGGGGTATCGCCCGCACAAGTTGGCAGAGGAGAACTTGAGGGCACAGGGTAAAGAGATAGAGCCCATTACGTCTTATATCCACAAGAATCCAAGTTCATTGCAACTTGGAGAAAGTCACACGAGAAAGCTGAGTGGAGAGGAAAGTAAGAAGGTGTGGATAGGGAGGCAGAAGGAAGGAAAGAACATGGAGAGGGGTGAGGGGCAGAAGAAGGAAGCGGTGGTCCCTGATTGGATTTCCTGAAAGGGATACCGGAGGCTCTCGGAGAGGAGGAAGCTTCATTACCCAAGACTGCCCTCCCTGAGTTAGTGTTACCCCCACCCAAGGAGAGTGGTATGGTGATGGATATCCTCAACGAGTTGCTGGGGAATGAGAATGACCCGTTTGCCCTTGAAGCCAAGGAAGAAGAGAAAGTGACAGTGATGAAGAAAACTCTATCTACATTGAAGGAGTTGTTGGAAGTATCCAAGCAAAACAACCGACTGCTGACTATGCTGAATACCGAATTACGAAAGAACACCATAGTGCTGCAGGACATGGGGGAACAAAGCAGAAAACAGAGCAGACAACGGAATTCCGTGATGGATTCCAGGCCAGCTGCGAGAAGACCAGAATCAGTGGTGAAGAGGGTGGACAATAAAAAGTAGGGTAATTAACTTTAGAATAGAAATATAATTCAGTAGGTATTAATAGGGGATCATTAATAATGTAATAGGGTAGGTATTTTAAAGTGAAAATTCATGGTAAATTTAATTCCAAATATATGTGTGAAAATCAGGTTTTAAAAGTTTAGCTTCACTTTTGTACATCATAAGTGGTAATTTAAGCAGATTTCATATCTACATGTAGATCAGATGATATCATTCATTCATTGTGACAGACGTGAAGCGTTGTATATTTTTTTTTAAAGTCAGCAATTGGTGAGGACACCAATATTTTTTAAGAGGGGGAAAATGTGAGAAATTATCGGAGCTGTATCCGAAGTTAATGTTAAATATTTACTGTTACACTTTTTTGCGTTTGAATGTTAAATATTTACTGTTACATTTTTTTCATTGTAAACATGTGTAAAGGGATAAGTGATGTCAAAATAATGTCAGGTTACATGTCGTATTTTGGATACCTATTTTGAGTTGAGAGGATCGTAACTATTTGTATGTGAGCGAGTGAAGATCGTGTATGCTTTTGACACTTATCCTGCTTTTAACATGTGTAACTATATGAGGTTTGTGTGTTGTTTTCTCATACAAGATTAATTTTGACTGATGAACAATAATGTTCTAAAGTCAACGTTGCATTTATCATGCGTTTGTTTTATCAGAATGTTGTTTTATAAGTGAAATAACTACCTTTTTACCCTTGTTAGCTCGTAGTTTTGTCGTCTGCGCCATCGCTGTATTGACCTACATTACTGTTGTATTTCGAGACCGATTCTCATTTTAGCATGTTAACTTATTACGATATGTAAATCTAGAATTTATACTATGTAAATTGTATTTTTAAATTATTTTTTTTCATCGTAATATAATAGATATTTTTGTATGATTTTAAAGTTATTTTAAGTACTAGCATCTGCCATGGGAGCCGGTGTCTAACGGCGGGGCCGGTGTCCAGCGGCGACACCGGCAGCCCTTTCGTTGGTTTCCCTCCAGGCACGAGCGTTGCCCGGGGGACGGTCAGATGGGATATAAGGAAACGCAGCGGCTCTGCCGGGGACTCTCGATTTTTCTCTTTTACATGTAGGACGCATAATTTCGGTAGGGATATTTATTCATTTCAATGGGATTTTCTTTATTAGAATTTTTGGTACATTTATAGAATTTGGGTTATTCCCGAACTCTATAAATACTAAATATAACTGAAAGTAATTGTAAGTACGGTAGGCCTGGTAAGATCGGGTAATTCTTGATCTTACTTAGAATTTATGTTAAGAAATTACAATTGACTGAGGGTTATTCTCTTGGTCTATTTGTAATATAAATAAGGTTTATTCAATAACTTTATGGCATTTGAAGGAAATTTCTTGGGATTTTATAGTAGCTGATCAGTAAATAATTGGGGGAAAATCTGTTATTCTAGTTTAATTGACAATTCCTAAATAATTCCATTATTATACCCCCCCCCCCCCCGAACGAAGTTCAGGGGGATATTATAGGATTAAACATTCTATTTGAAGAATTTATCGATGTGTAAACTCTGGACATTTTACTCACAAACTGAATAATTATTCTTTTTGAAGAATTTATCGATGTGTAAACTCTGGACATTTTACTCACAAACTGAATAAAAGTGCGAAACACTTTTATGTTAAGTTTGTGAGTAAAATGTTCAGAGTTTACACATCGATAAATTCTTCAAAAAGAATGTTTGACTCTTATAATTCCAATTCGTTTATCAGCAATTTTAAAGATTTGAATAGTTTCCCCTCCTAGTCTCCGTACATTACGTTATTCGTTTTCTGGCGCGTATGAATACATCGCGCCGTACAAAAAAAAATCCAACTTTGATAAACATTTATGACATTCAACTTTAATTTTCGAAAACTCACAACAAAACTAGTTGATAATTACTTGATTAGTAATGTTTAATTCAACAATTTTCGTAAATATTGATCAGAACACTGCAGAGACTGATTTCAAAGATTCGTCCTTGACACTGTCTTATTTACGCGTCAGTTGTTAAAGTGAAAATGACATTCTTTGAACATTGAATAAGATCCAAACCCAGCTAAATAACGGGACTCTCGATTGATACTGACGTTCTGATTTGTTACAACACCGGGTACATCAGAAAGTGACGGCAAAACTGGATTTAAGGCTGCTGGAGATGGAGAAACAGATAATTGAGGTAGGTTTTTCTCCACAGAGGCAACGCTGCCGAGAACCGAGCTAATAACTTTTTTCTGTTCCGTGCTAGGGTGACGGCAATAAGATTTCGGGGATTCCTCGCATTTATGATCCGCCATGTACATTATGTTTCTATCTGTCAATCCTGCGTCACGCATCGCTGTTATGGCAGTGGTCCTCAAGGAGTGGGCTGTGAACCTTTTCACTGTTGCATTTTTGCATATGTCTGGCATAAATGTAGAGAACTTTTTAGGCTTGACAGGTATATCGGAATACCAAATTGCATGGGTATCAGGATATTCCGCACGCAGAGCATCTTTGTTGCACTCATTAAACAGCGAGATAGCTTTTGGGTCAGTCTTAGAGAGGAAGGTTTTTAGTGATTGGACTGGGCAAGTTGATGATCCTATGGCATACATTCGTTTGTCCCCTGTCTCTTCTTTGTCTTCATAAAGACCTCCTTGGGTTTTTTTTTTATTCGTTTCATGTGTTATTGTCACATATTCAACGCCATTCTCATCTTTATCGAATTTCAGAGTTAATTGACAGCTGATGGTGTAACTCGCAGCCACGGCTCACAAAGTGTATAGCAAGGAAGTACCAAACTCTAAATCGGAGTGCAACAGGGTTGTGATTTGATAAGTAGCTGTTAATTTTGATTAAATCCTCTTGAGGTATTGTAGGATGGTGCTTTGTTGGTCGCGATAGCCCTTGTTTCAAGTTGAATTTTAATTTAGAACTTAACATGGCATTTGAACTCTTGAATTCGGTGTCTTTGACTATATCTATTTGACGACCTATATCTTTCTGTTGATAGCAGCTCTGACATTTGTCATTGAGTTTTTGTGATACTCAGCAGCATGTTCTTCATCCATTTTCTTTGAGCGGTTACTCAGATTTTTGGGCTGTGCTTGAGCATAAAATTTTCATTTAAGACGGCTGTTGGGACTGTATACATATCCAAGACATGATGCAATCTTTCCATACACCATGCTGAAATAATATTATAAATTTATTTTTAATGCAGCTGGTCTACTATTCGAACAGTTCATCTACGTAAAGTTATTCGGATAGATCAATAAAACAAGACAATTTGCGACAACCTCTTGTAGCATTTTTAACTTTTCAACTTTATGTGTGTTTCTGACTGCTTTCAATATTCCACATCTCTATCCATAAATGATCATGTTTTGATTTTCAATTTAATGTCAAAACTGAACATTGACTGGGTTGAATTTGTGGTGTTTTCGTCACAGCATTAATATCATTATTGCAAATCATAAAATTATTGCTCACCATTAAAGAGACGTATGCCCCATTTAGTGTTTTTCTTGGTTGCCTCGCTATATTGGTTTTGTTCAATCTGATGCAAATCTTCTTCATTTAATGATTTAAATCTTGTAGAAGTACATGCATTTTGTCGATTGCATCTGGAATACTTTGGGGTGCAGCCTCTGTCGCAGTTTCCATCACCGTAGGGCTCCCCGTTTCATTTTGTTGGGCACAATCAATCAGCATCTGATCAAACCCTTCAACGTCTGACTGTAGCACTTCTAGAAGTGTAATAACTTCCCCCGAATTCATGTCGTCCGGTAATTTAACATCAAATGTTACCGGAGGAGCCTCAAAAGCTTCGCTGTCGTCGGAATCCATTGTTTACATGTAATTGCTTACATGTATAGTGACGTATTAATGCAGACGATATGTAAATTCCTTTTCGCAAATTCTTTTATATGTGGGTTTTTATTATTTAAATTTTTTTTATAGATATATTTCGAGATTTTAAATTCATATCAATGCAAATATAGGTTTAAATCATATATTCATATAAGCGAGAGCATGGGGCAGCCATATTGTTTATATTAGAAACAGGTCACGAAAGTAGTTCCGGCTTTTCGGATTTATTGATGTGTAAATTCTCGTTCGGCTTTGTTTTTTGTCCAATCAAAACAATTGTAATAAATAAAATTGGAATTATATAGGAATCACTCTGTCTGTCTGTCCGTCCGTCTGTCTGTGCAGATTCGTGTCCGGGCCATAACTTCTTAGTTCTTTGACTTAGGCATACCATATTTGGCACCCACGTGGATCACCATGAGACGATGTGTCGAGTACCTTCATTACCTCTATATGACCTTGACCTCAAGGTCAAAGTTAAAGGGGTTTTTTTTTACCAATGGATTCGTGTCCGGGCCATATCTTCTTCGTTCTTTGACATAGGCATACCATATTTGACACATGAGTATATCACCTTGAGACGATGTGTCATGTACCTTCATGACCTTGACCTCAAGGTCAAAATTAAAGGTTTTTTACGATGGATTCGTTTCAGGGCCATGACTTCTTTGTTCTTTGACATAGGCATATTATATTTGACACATGATTGTATCACCATGAGACAATGGAGTACCTTCATGACCTTGAACTTTGATCTCGAGGTCAAAATTGATTATAGGATTTTAACAGTCATACCATATCACCAT
Organism: Ostrea edulis; assembly: GCF_947568905.1. Taxonomy (NCBI): domain Eukaryota; kingdom Metazoa; phylum Mollusca; class Bivalvia; order Ostreida; family Ostreidae; genus Ostrea; species Ostrea edulis. The sequence continues at coordinate 93,564,038 of NC_079164.1, read as the reverse complement.
GAGACTATGTGTCATGTACCTTTATGACCTTGGATCTCAAGGTCAAAATTATAGGTTAATGCCATGGATTTGTGTTCGGACTATATTTTCCATTTTCTTCTACAAAGGCATACCATATTTTTACACTCAGGAAAGAGGTAATTTATACCTATTAACAACACCCTTTGGGAGATTGGGGTAAGCAGGGGGTATTCTTAGTGAGCATTGCTCACAGTACCTCTTGTTTAATACTGTCAAAAGTTGAGCTTTATGAATGAGTCTGGGTGATTCCCGTCTCGTGTAGTTATTTATATTAATTAATTACGAGCTATCTGTTTGTAGTTGTTGTAAATATATAGGAAACTTCTTGGTTTCCAAGTTAATAAAGAAGGTTAACTTTAACAAGTCTTATCATTTCAACCGAGAGAGTCCAACACAGGTAATTCTTGTGTTAAATAAGTAGGTGATATTTGCGGGTTATTCTCGCAAATTAACAGTAATTACGCGGGTAATTCCTGTTTCGTTTTTTACCAACGTAGTTGTGTAGAAACCATCAACTCGGGTCCGTTACAGGTAGAAAGTATGTCAAACGGGTTGAATTTCACTGTCCGACGAGCGTATATTGTACCGTTTGCGGTACTCTTCTTAAAAATTTGTTTTTGTTTTAAATTTTGTTTGCAGGTACTTCCCATTTTGAACTAAGCCAAATTGGTTTCCCCTGCTTACATCTATGTGAAACACTATACATTATTAGTCCCTCGTTCTTGCCAAACTGATCGCGGTAGCTCAGTGGTAGAGCGTTCGCTTCGTACAGGGCGTAACCGGGCGAACCGCTGCGGTGGTCTAGAGGTTAGAGCGTTCGCCCGCATGTGGAAAGCCGGTTTCAAATCCCGGCCACGACAGACCTAAGTCTTTAAAACAGGTAGTGACAGTTCCATCGCCAAACGCTCGGCATCAGGTGTGAATGTCACGGATCCTCGGAAATGACCTTAAAATTGGATGACCTGTGGCACGCTAAAGAACCCTCACTGCACAATGGCCATAAGCGCCGAGCAAAGGCCTAAATTTGAAGCCCTTCACCGGTCTTGGTGACGTCTCCATATGAGTGAAAAATTCTCGAGAAAGACGTTAAAGTAGATACAATCAATCGTAACAGGTACGTTGTTATTGGAGCCCCGCTGTTTAACGGGAGCATTTCTTCTTCACTCATATGAAGACGTCAACATTGCCAATAAAGGGCTACAAAAGTTAGGCCTATGTTTGTGGTGTTTATGGCCTTTGAGCGTGGAGTGTTCGCAGTTGAGGTCATTCTTAAAGGACATAATATCGTACTCACAGGTCAAACTGGGCCGGGAAAAAGCCACGTCATCAAGGACATTATCAAACAATTGCAGAATACCCGTACAAGATTCAGTGTTACGGCGTCAACGGGATTAGGTACATAAAGATACGTATGCACCAGGTAGTAGTGTAGGCCTACTGTACAAGAACTGAGGAAGTGCATTAAAATATAATACTGCTCTTTATTTTTGGAACTTGCTGAAACTAGATGTTAATTTTCTTAAAAATATTGTTGACGGTACTACAGTCAGAGCGAGTGCAGCTAGGTATAGGTGGATTGTATAGACAACGGATCCAAATCCAGTAAAGGGTTTAGTCACACACACACCCCTTCCCCATTTGATTGCGGACAAAATAATTATTCAAGATCGACAAGAGTTACCGCCGCAGTGGTCTAGAGGTTAGAGCGTTCGCGCCGCATGTGGAAGGCCGGGGTTCGAATCCTGGCCGCGACAGACCTAAGTCGTTAAAACAGGTAGTGACAGATCCATCGCCAAATGCTGGGCATCAGGTGTGAATGTCTCGGGTCATCGGAGATGACCTTAAAAACGGATGTCTCGTGCCACAGTAGGTGTGGCACGTTAAAGAACCCTCACTGCTCAATGGCCGTAAGTGCCGAGTATAGGTCTAAATTTGAAGCCCTTCACCGGTCATGGAGTGAAAAATTCTCGAGAGAGAGAGACGTTAAACACGATACAAGCAATCTGTATATAATTTATTTTATCTAAAAAATGATAGTAGCAATATACACGTACAATTTTAACTAAGCTTAAAGGTTGCTCCTGGTATGTTTAACTGTTGGGAGTTTCCAATTTTTGCCAACCCCAAAATTTAAGATATGACTTTCTGTTTGAAAATACACGAATTTAAGGCATAAACTGCAGAAAAGCATTATGTCATGAAACATTGCACTTCATACCCGCATGTACTTTCAAACAAATTTTTCAGGAGGTAAGTTTTTGCGTTCCGCCTCTGACAACATCCAGTACATAAGGTCTTTGTTAACACCTGGCTTTTTGTGAACTTTGTTTTGATATGTTTGCAGAAGTCGCTGTGAAGTCAAGACCATAAAACCACTGTCACAGAAACCTTTATAACCACGAGGACCTCTACACCAGAGGCTCAAACACATCCCGATAATATCTTTATTCCAACGCCGGCCATTCTTGGATGTATTCATTGCCCTTTGTTGGAACTGTAAGAATGCTAACATTCTGCGGGGGGGGGGACTTCTGAATTAAGAACAGTTTGTAAATATCAAAATGATCAGACTCTGACATTATAACTTGACTACAGTTTCTAGAATCTACAACATTGTCATCATCATTTTGATTAGATGATACTGGTAATTGTTGTGTTGGGTGTGGACTGTTTGTGATGTCGGAGAGAACAGTAACATTTTCTCTACATGTATCAGAGTTCACTTTCTCACTTAGTGGATTGATTAAAGATATGTTTTCCTTCTCTGTTTCACTACTGTTGTCAGAATTCAACTTCATTATTTCCTTACAAGAATAGCACACATTTGAAGACTGGTGTTGTTTGGTTGAAATTAATGTGGTGCACGTAGTTGAATGGTAAGATATTTCCTGGTCTTTGCAATTAATAATGCAATGCAAGACTTTTAACACATTAGGACTCTCTAATGGTAGATTGCACTCAGAAATACCTCAATCTAATTAAAATTAGGCTTGTAGATCCGCTCCTCTATGAAACGCTTCTATCGTAGAGGAGCGGATCTACAAGTCTAATTTTAATTAGATTGGAAATGCCTCTGCATATTTTCAGTTCCTTGATTGAGGTGAAAATAGCGACCACTGAACTTTCTGTCATCTGAAATGAATTATTCAGAAACCCGTATTCAGGGTGATCTGGTTTTCCACAGGATGTAACTGTCCAGGTTTTTTCTTTTGTTTGATCAAACATTATTTCAACATAATTGTGATTATTGTTGAAAGAAGCATTTAAAAAATGCCCAAATTTGACCCCATCGGTATTGCAATGAATTGATGGAATGCCTTGGTATATCATTCAAACAAATGCTTTTTTCAGTATTTTCTTTAAATTTCAATCCCTGGTACACTATTTCAACTTCCGTCCAGTTTAAAAAGGCAGGTATTCGTTTTAGTCACATTGAACAGCTTTTTAACTTCTTTCCCTAATGTATGTTTGTGAACTTGTTTTCCAGAGCCGCTGCGCAATGTCATTTTTTGGGGAACAATGTTTGCGACACATAGAGAACTTTGTTCGTCTTCCATTATGTGTTGCAATAGCCTACATACCAATAGAAATATGTTAATCAGCCTACATATAATACAACAGTTGCTGGATTTATTCTGCAGCTTTCTTTTACCTCTGATTTGTTATACAGGCACAAACCACATTTGTCAAGGGGTGAGAGGGGCGACAAGCTAGACCTGTTCTATTCATATTCAATATTGCAAATTCTGTTCTCACTCCTATGATTTATTTTTGTGCTTGTATCATTATTTTGAAGGGAGAGGGGGTCAGCCAGAAGAAAACTGGGAAAGTTGGCTTCCCAAACTTAATTGACAAGCAAAACTACCCCTGTATGGTTGGAGCCTTATGTTACCTCAAGAGAATAAAAATAAATACATTCCCCAATCTTGATTCTCTTGCTTCATGGGTGGTGGGTGGGTGGAGTCGTTTAATACATATCATAACTTTTTAAGCTTAGGAGTCTTATGTTACTTTAAGAAAAAAAATTAATAAAATCCCTAATCTCTTTTTTCTTGCTCCATGGGTAGTGGTGGGTGGAGTCTTTTAATACTATGTCATTACTTTCTAGCTTATAGTATATTCTTCTCGTTCACTTCTGCTAGTGTTAGAATAGTGGAGGGGGGACTCTTCTTTATTAATTTAGTAAATAATTATTTGTCATAAAAGTGGAAACTATTGTGTGTTGTACCCTAGCACCTAAAATTGTGAATTCTCATATAAATATAAACAGTTTAGAGCAAAATACATATAGCTAAAAGACACCAAGTATCATTAGTTTGTTGTCTTTGAAAAAAGATTTGATGTGCTCATTATTCGCGTAGGCTATTTCCGTAAAACAAAAACAAGCGATAAAACTAAAAAGTAAAGAAAATCAAGCTCATTTGAATGTTTATTACCACAGCAAATTCAACAGGAATCTCTCCAATACATGTCAGCAATGTGGAGAGATTTTCAACAATAAATAATTAAATCAACTCATGTAGGTTATTCTGAAAAAGGGGGGAGGGGGTTGAACACAAGCACCTGTGACTATTATTAGTGTAAACTATTACACACGAAGTTCTTCGTCCTTATAATCATCATCAATTATAGTCGTAGTACACGAAACCCTGTATTCTAAGTGAACTTAACTCAAAAGATAAATAATAACAATAGAATTTATTAAATAAATAACACACATTTTGACACGGCAATTGCTTTTTCTATTGATCTGATGATGATAACCCGATACTCAGTCAATATCCCAGTGTAGCCTGGAGTACGGTCGATCTTATTTTGACGTTGTTGGTTGGTTGTTTAACGTCCCACTTTAGAATTTTTCACTCATATAAAGACGTCACCATTACCGGTGAAGGACTGCAACACTGAAAAAAATATCTAGTTAATTTAACTAGGATGCCTCGTAAAGACTTGCTCATGACAGTAAGTAATGTATTTACTAAGCAAGATAGTGATATAACTAGAAATATGATGTCATAAGCATCGTGACCCGTGTTGCCCGCGAAAACTGCAGCAAGGTCTTCTCTGCGAGACGCCATTTTTAATGGGATGCTGGAGAGGGAACATTGACTAAAAAGGTTTGTCATTGAACTTATGACTGGTTTTTTTTTTATTCTTGATGTTTATTTATTAGAAATCCTACACACAGCTTAATATTTTTTAATATGCAACTTAATACATTTTAACACATTGTTCTGTTTTTGTTTATTTAGATGCTGATGACTGTTTGGCTATCCTGTGTAAAGAAAAGTTTGAGAAATCCTGATTATAGGTTCAAGAAATTCCACAGAAGATACATCCCCCATCGCAATCAAGATTGACCAGAAGATCATGTCGACTTTTAACTTCAGATTAAAGTTCCTGATGTTGTCTTCTGTATTCAATTTTTTGAAGGATTAACAGGGCGATTTTACTTGTCCTATCAGTTAAATTACTAGAATAATAGTAATTTTGGCAATGGAATACAGCCTTACATAAAGCCTTACAGGAATGGAAAATTAGTAAATCTACTGAATGCATACTAATATTTACTATTGACTGAAGTAATGTTTTACTGTCTGGTTAGTTAAATTACTAGTTAACAAATAGTAAACTTACTTAACACCTAGTAAAAACTACTTTTAAATTAGTGATTGTATGGATAGTAGTTTTACTAGTTTGCTTAGTGTATTTCACTAGTTATTTTTTTCAGTGAATTTCGACATGAGTAGGGAAGGTTCTTTATTGTGCCACACCTGCTATGACACGGGACCTCGGTTTTTGCCGTCTCATCTGAAAGATCGTCCCATTTAGTCGCCTCTTACGACAAACAAGGTGGCACTGAGGACCAATTCTAACCCGAATCACCACGGGAATATTTTGACGTTACAATGTTTTTCAAATATGACAGCGAGACATTTTAAAGTACAACTGCTGAACCGATATTTGTGTTAATATATACATATATAAATAGATAGATAGATATACATGTATATGGATATATAGATAGATAGATATTACGTCGTGGAGCAAGACATTTACACAATACAATGCACTAAACTGTGCGACTTGACAAAGTCCGGACATTTTGGATTTTTCAGCAGTCTTTCATAGTCCAAGGCTGGGTTCACACACGATATGGAAAACCTGAACACCACATATTAACTAAAAACATCAGATACACATAAAGTCTTATCAAAAGTATGTACCTTAAAATATACGTTTGTCCTGTACCACAACTGGCCCGTAATGAAGACATTTTGGCCCGACAGCGGGAGCGTCAAATCTGATCACGCTCGTCCCTTTTCCGTATTTATTTGCGGTTACGTAAATAGCCGAGTAGTTAGGATTGTGAAAGCATCTTGATTTGGTGCGTTTCTTTATTGACCTATTTTGAATTGGGAATGGGGCCTTTCAACAGTCCCAAATTCCAGCCATCGAGAGCCCTGACGGTATGCACACAGTTTATGTAATAATTTCAAATTGATTTAAAGTGTTTTGATAATCAGTACTCATCATATGGCATCTTAAAAATGACTGTCTTTTCCATATTAAAGAATCGCATATATGACCGCTTCCTTGCTTCCCGTTAAGATACATGGGTGTATGCATGTGTAGAGTTAATTTGTCTCAATCGCATTAAAAATGTAACAGTCTTGTTATTTGTGATGCCGAATGCTAGTTAATAGCTCTGTCCCCTGATAAATTAGAAAAATGAAGAATCGAATTATTAGAGAGGTTTCAGCGTGAACAGTGCAGTACATATATAGTTAATCTATCAATCTTTTAAAAAAGTGTTATTTTTATGTACATGTAGAACTTTCATTGTGTTAACGGATTTATATGATGGCATTGAGAAATATAGAAAATTATGTATTGTATTGTAAACCATGTCGCCAAGAAATATAGAAAATGATGAATTGTATGGTAAACCATGTCGCCAAGAAATATAGAAAATGATGAATTGTATGGTAAACAATGTCGCCAAGAAATAAAGAAAATGATGAATTGTAGGTAAACCATGTCGCCGAGTCCGGTTGTGTTGGACATCGTTGTTGACGTCTCTGTATGTTTTCAGTCTTTAAATTTTTGCGCCTTTTGAAGTTGAAATTGCCTGCCCCTGGCACTCATCAATTTAGTAGTAAAACCGTTGATCGTTTCTTTAATCTTATTTAAAATAGATTTATAAAATCTCAATAGTATAATGATTTATTTTGGTTTAATTGAAACTTTCGTTAAGATATTATTTTGACCTAAAAATGACTTCGGAGAGACTACCGTTATACTGGCATGGAGTCCAGGATGAACTGTCAAAGTGGCATTTTTAGTTTAATAAGCAGCTGAAACACTTCGGTTGCTGAAAAAGTCGCTAAATCGTCCAGCCAAACCCATGAATATTTTTTATGGGAATTCTCTAATTCCGTTTCCATCCTGGTGTGTGTGTGTGTGTGTTTTATTCTAATACAGTGGATCACCCCCCCCCCCCCCCCCGATTTTTATTTCAAGTTAATTGATAAAAATGAAGACTCCTGTGAAATATGTATCTATAATGTAGCTCGTGGAAATCAAACTAGATAAATGAATGAATGTTTTGTGCTAATTTACAAAACAATTTCTGATGCCAGTAACGAAGAAGCTTTAAGCTATAATGAATTCGAAATAATCATCTGAATGGGGACGGGTTTATATTGGTGTGAGTTATCAGTCTGCTTCAAGAAATGTAACACTTGTGAAAAGGAAGTCAAGGAAATGATCTGACCTTTCAGTGCCTATTGCTTCAGAAAAATTCAAACACAGGAGACAAAACGAAATGGAAACACGCAATTACCTTCTATCTATATTTCGCGAGGTTTGGTTGGGAAATATTTATATTTTCTTGAAGAACAAAGCAATCCAAGTGACAGATAGCATATTCTAACGTTTACTTTCAGTGCCACGGTAACAGAGCCCACTAGACAGAAATTTAAATAAATTGTAGGAAAAAAAGGGAATCCTAATCCAAGAATAAAGTAGTTACACTAGACAACCCCGGTCTTTCACCTGCTTGCCTCATCTGATCTGCGAAATAGTTAGTGTCAAACGATGAGACGTTAAATGTCATGCACCAGGAGTTGTCTTGTTTTGAAAAAGTCCTTATTGATTGGACAGACAGGAAAGTGCAATTGTTTTAAGATAAGACGCCATTTCATGTATCAACGATCAAAAATATTAATGGAAAAAAAGTTGAAGTTGGTTTAGAACTGGCTTTTTTATTCTCCAAATAACAAAACATGTTAAAACTAAATAATAATAATAATAAACGAATATATGTGTTATGTACGAGAGAAAGGGGGATTAATATGTAATGCCATTTGATGTTACAGGGGTTTCAACAGTCTCATTTAAAGTCAGCATTTAGCAAATTCTATAGTCGTTATAACGGTTTAGTTTGCCAATACAACCTGCCATTGGGTCAAATGATATCTGTTGTATTTCATACCAATTATATGGGCGTTCTTGACACAGATTTTGAGTACGGATTACTCCGTTTACCTGATCAAGATATAGGGTTGGCGGCAGGTATGATCGGTCGACAGGGGATGTTTACTCCACATAGGCACCTGATCCCACCTCTGGTATATCCAAGGATCCGTGTTTGCCCAACTCATTAATTTGTATTCCTTATAGGAGTTATGAGATTGATCATTGTTCTTTATCTTCACCTTTTATAGAAGTTAATGAGATTGATCACTGTTTTTTATCTTTATCTTGTATAGGAGTTATGAAATTAATCACTGTTCGTTATCTTCACCTTTTATAAGAGTTAAGAGATTGATCACTGTTCGTTCCGTGGTGATCCGGGTTAGAATAGGTCATCAGTACCCCCTTGCGTGCCGTAAGAGGCGACTAAATGGGACCGGTCCTTCGGATGAGACCGCATAAACCGAGGTCCCATGTCACAGCAGGTGTAGCACGATAAAGATTCCTCCCTGCTCAATGGCTATAAGTGCCGAGCATATGCCTAAATTTTGCAATCTTTCACCGGCAATGGTGACGTTTCCATATGAGTGAAATATTCTGGAGAGGGACGTTAAACTATATTCAATCAATCATCCCTGTTCGTTATCTTCACCTTTTATAGGAATTATGAGATTTGTCACCGTTCGTTATCTTTACCTTTATAGGAGTTATGAGATTGATCACTGCTCGTTTTTTCTTCACCTTTTCATGTACAGCTCTTTTAGTGTATCACCTCCAGGGATGATGTTATAAATGTTGTTTTCCTGTTCTTTCTTGTGTTTATATGAATGTGAAATACTGTATATACATGTTTATCTGTCGGACAGGGTTACGGGAAAGATATATTAACCTGACAGTTGTTTATTGATGAAAGCGATCTGTGGAGGGGGGACAGCGCTGACAACTTGAGAGACCATGGAGTTCAAGCGGGGTGTAGGGGTGAAAATCCCAGAATTGCAAAAACAGACTTTTTATTGTTAAAAAATATCAAGCCCAAGGGGATGCAGCGCAGCCCCCGTAATCCCCTCTAGATCCGCCACTGAACAATTAACCCCACTCTATATCCTACCCTGAACCGTAACACCCCTCTAGATCCTCCACTGAAATACATGCACATCGTATATTATTCTACTTGTCTGAAAAAGCATTGGAAACAATCGAATTTTAATCTAGAGACCATGTACAGGCACAGTGAAAGCAGATCGGTTGTGGCTGCTCTACACGGAATACTGCATACATGTAGATCACACACTGAGTCTTAATATCCACAGATCGAATACTAGAACATAATACTGGCCACATACCCCAAGAGAAAATCAATATCTAAAACAGAATTAAAGGAATGTATATTTTTATTGACACAGTAATTATATCACTTTCGAAACAAAACAAACTTTGCATTATGCAAGCTGAACATGTACTAATTCGTTGCAGGTTAGAAAACATATTCCAAATCAATAAAAAGCTCTAGAAAAAAAGGTGTGTTGTAAAATGACAGTGTAACAGACTACATTAATAGACTACGATGACATCATACACAGACTACAGTGACGTTTTACAATGACTATCATGACGGCAACGTTTGGCAGTATTACAATATAGCAAAAGTTAACAAAACGTTTACAGAATACAATTTTGGATGTGTGAATAAAGCCTTTTTTATTATCGTAAATCAAGTATATGTCGCGAGGTTTTAATTCTATAATTTTGTATTCAACATCACGAATTTACGGGGAAATGACGATCACGCGATTAAAACCTAATTTCAATAACCTAAAAGTTAACTGGAAAACAGCTCTTTTAACAAATATATTGTTTGTCCTTAAGTTTTCGTCATCAAAACACGAGTACATGTACATGTATTTGGCTTTTCTTTTCTATTGTGCAATTCTAATTATTACAAATACCATATGAAAAACATTTAAAGAAATTGAACATAATTCCGTAATGAAACCTGATACGTTATAACACTAAACATTAAATGCTCGATTTTCCATTGGTGTTATGGGGTTATTTGACACCTCCATGATGAGGTACCCAATAACACCCAACACAAGGGTGGATCCAATTAAACATACTTTGTAGAGGAGCGTGAGGACAATGGAGGAGAAAAAGACGGCACACAGCCCTAAGCCCTGGCACACCCTGTAACATATGACTGCAGGCTCCTTCCGGACAGCAGACGACACCAATATGCCTGAAATACAGTGAAAATATTGATAAAAAGCGTCATATAATTAGGATCTTTACTTTGGAGGTTAGCTCAAAAATGTAATTACGTCTTACAAATTTACCTTGAATAAGAATTTTTAAAACACAAAATACTTAAATTATGTCCTTTTTATTGTAAAATTCTTGGAAGGGACTACAGTTTGCGGTGGAGGGTTTTTAGAAGAAAACCTGAACAGTTTTCTCTTTCATGGTGATAATTTACAATTCTTTTATTGGAGAATAAGTTTTACCACATCGTAGCGAAAAGCGATTTTCGATTTGAGTTCTAAAATCCAGAATATCCAGTACATTTAGTAGAAAACCCAATGCTCAGATGTACAGGAATAAAGAGGAACTCATTAAAAGAAGTTAATGCATTTGTCAACATATGATCAGAATAGTCCTCTCCTGGGACCAGAAAATACTCCTTCATCATGGAACGCGAATTTTACAATTTTGGTAAAAGGCCAGTTGTTTATTGTAATAATGCAAACAGTTTTTCTGCTGGGTGTCCACAAGTACAGAAGATTTTTTCTGATCATGAATTATCAAGCATTTTCAATATGCTTAACTTTCCCCCAGTCTAGGCCTCAGTGTAGGATGGATTTCAGAAGTTTGGAAGAGCGAAGAGGGCTCATTGCATGCTTAATATTACACAAACAGTTTGACTGCTTGCCGAGGTAAAGACAATCTTAAAACATAATGCATCTTTAATATAATAATACATAATGATACATCGTCAATATATGATCAACTCTGGATCTGAACCCAGGGCAAATTAATTAATACATTTGTTGCTCATTATACATGTAACCATGCAAACAGTTTGCATGTTTGATATTCAGGAGTAAATAATATTTTCTAAAATGAAATGCATTTTCAACGTATGATCAATTAGGCTCCTTTCTGGCGTCTGAACCCTATACCCAAAAGTCGTATATTTCACATTGCATTTCTAGAACACACTGCATTTTAAACCACTAAGCCAAACCCTGGAATCTGAACACTGGGATCTTTCTCATCGATCATGAAAATCATACAAACAATTGTTTTCTTGACGTCCATCAATATTCCAAAGATTTTCTATAGTATTTTCAATATATGTACGTGCATATGACTAATCTAGCACCATTATGGTACTTGAACCCAGGGGTCATGGATTTCAAACATTTTGGGTATAGGGCTTAATGCTCATTACAATCAGGCAAACATTGTGCCTCCTTGATGTCCAGAAGTAAAGAAGATTTTCTAAATTGTAATACATTTTCAATATATGACCAGCTTAGCCCTACCCTGTGGTATGAACCCATGGGATCATGAATTTAACTCTTCTGGTAAAAGGCTCATTGTGCCAATAGTTTGAATGCTTGATGTCCAGGAGTAAAGAAGATTTTTAAATATTTCATTTAATGTGATGGCGTTGGCCACACCTATCAGACCCCATGGCGGCAGAATCCATGAAATAACTATGTGTTCCCCATGACCCTTAGATGCTACAAACCAAATTTGGTTGAAATTGGTACAGAGAAAAAGCTTAAAATGTTCAAAAATGTATGATTGACACACCACTATAACAACAGAGGATAAAAACATATAGCAATAGGTCCCTTGATTCACTCGGGCGATCTCACAATGCTTGAAATGTAGCAATATTATGCCGACTAAAATCAACAATGCAAATGTTTAACATCCAGGGTGATGGGATCTAACATTGTTATAGGTGTGATATACGCCATTTTTGTGGTGAATGAAAAATTGAAAATAACCCCAAAACATTCTTGGATTATTCATTAACACGTTTTCTCGAAATATAATCGCCTCGTGTCCGCTATTTACTTTAACTTTCCTGGGTTTTTAAAATCTCGGTCACATAAGTTGATTTCCATTAAATATAATTTGCTATTCATTACAATAAATGAAATAGATAAATAAATAATAAAAGGAACAAAAAATAATAAAAGAGAATAAAAACAAAGTTAAAAACAACAACAACCAAAATAATAATAATAAAGAACTTCAAACTAACAAGAAGAAAAAACCCCAACAACAAAACCTGCAACATAATCATTGTGTACAGACGATTCTGCTAGGAGGTGATTTTCTGATATACATGTATCACCAACGTGAAGAAACCAAATACAGGAGCAGAGTTAAAAGCAGTAATAATTGATATGACACTTCTAGAATGAAATTAGCATCCTTGTGGATCACTTGAGGAAACTAAATTACATAAATCTATTTCGTAACATATCTATCGAGATAAAGCAACGCTGTCTGATGACATTGCGCCATTTGCCAGAGGCGATCTAGTATGAAAACTGGAGATTTTTAAGGAAATGAAATCTATATACAATAAATTATATAATACCCTGTGCATTGTCTATATACACGTAGCACTTTCTCTATACAAACAGCCTTATTATAACATTTTGACATCTTTTTATAAAAACATAAACCCACATTATCAGGAATAACAGGATTATGGCAGACAATAAATGCAATCCACATCACTCGAGGGAACAGACAGTGACAAGATCGATAACTCTAGAGTGTCATCATTCCATACGTATGAAAATAAATGTGATAAAAGTCATGATTACCAAATGTAATGAATAAAAAGCAGATAATAAGTTTTTCCTGTAACAATAAATTTTCTGGGAAAAGCGCCATGTTATAAGTTAAATTCTTTGACTGTCAAGGACCGACATGCAGTAGTTTCGCGATGATGTATTGAACGCTTGGCTTCTCTGAGAAACATTAGTTTGACAGATTCCGTCTGTTTCCGTAAATCAGATTTATTGATTTTCTGAAATATCACCATCCTATAAAGTCGGAATTGATAGAAACTTTATTCTAAACGCAAGTCATTTATTTCCCCAGAATTCACTTAAAATGACACGATCAATTGCTAGAAAGGAATGGTTTTTGTCGACTATATCTTCTTTTGGATAGTTGCCATGATTCTTGCATCATGCGACAATGCAATTTCAAGAAAATCTCCCTGTAATGACCACAAAATTTTTGTATAAGCTAGTGGTTCTAATCCAATTACGTGTAAGCCATAGACCCAGTACTGACTACAGTACAAGAACAAATATGTATACGTTATCAAGTCGGTTCATTTAATCATAAACTCCGGCATTCCAAATCAAAGCAAAATAATTTACGGCGGGTGTGACCGGTCGACAGGGGATGCTTTCTCCTCCTAGGCACCTGATCCCACCTCTGGTATGTCCAGTGGTCCGTATGCCCAACTCTCTATCTTGTATTCCTTATGGGAGTTATGAGATTTATCACTGTTCGTTATCTTCACTTTTTCATTTTGGCTATTTATATGCTCAGATCAGAATCTTCCAACATTATAAGAACACGATTTACATACGCAGTTGAGCTATGGGGCAGTGGTAATGGCAAATGTAAACAGAACGTGGAGTTAATAAATCAAGCGGAAATAAAAATCAATTTGGGAACAATAGTTGGTGACCTTACCTTGTACTTGAGACTGCCAAACAGCGTCTAGGGCTCCCCAGAGGGTCATGAATCCCAGAATGCTGTAAACAGAATCCGAGTGTGGCTCCCATATGTACAATACTAGAAGAAGACCTTGTGTGACCAGGAAACCTTCAAATCAAAGAGAATTATGCATTATTCATAACCGTTTTATTGCAAATAGTGTATATTCTCCTTTATAATTAATTAATTGTTGAAGAACGATGTAGTTGTTCTCTAGGGTTCAAATGTTAAACGTTTACTCTACTTTATATTGGTCATTAAATTCAAAGACGTTTTGAATAATGAATGCTTTGATTAAATTATTCACAATACTGATGCAGTTCCTAGTTGTATCTGATATTTCCCTACAGCGACAAATGGAGAAAAAAACACATCTCTCTCTTGAACAGGTCCGAATTACAATGGATAGATGGTAGAATACTCTAATTACGATCTAAATGTGGAAACTGCCAAACTGTGGGCAATTCAAAAATCTTAACCGGAAAGAAAAAGACACTAGGCTAGAGAGACAAATGATACACACAGCGGATGGTTTTTTTTTTTTTTTTTTTTTTTTTATAGCGGGAGGTTAACAGGTTATTAAACACGGCGGATGTTTTATGGCGGGTGGTTAATAGGTTACAGGTTTTATATCTAACACATTTCCTCTAATCGATCCTTACTTCATTATTGTTGATCAATATATTTCTATTTCCCCCACAAAAGAACGTTTCCTGTGGATATTTTCAAACGTACTAAATTCTTTCTCTCATTTATGAATTTTGTTTCTCAGCGAATGAATTTGCATTACAAGTATGAAAATTTCTCTATAAAATCCATACAATCACATGCAGCCTGGTAGGCGGAACAAATTTCTATTTCATCATTCTTTGAACAGATATACTTTACGCTCAACAAGACCGGGTCTTAATGAGTTGGTCTCGTGAGCTGCCAAATACGAGAAGCTCAGCCCGTTAGATAATGAAATTCTACCGACAGAAATAATTTTTCTCCGGCCATCATTCAATCGACAAATCCTTATGAATGTTCGCAACACAGTTACCAAAATTTATCATCATCTCGCTAATTTTTGTTTGGCCATTCCTAAAGCCATTTAGGGGTGATCACCCACAAACTAGCGTCCACTCGCAAAATTATCCATTGTGTGTTTTTCAAAGCTGTATGCTATTATTTTTTTCAAAGTGTACAGAATTACTTTAATGCATCTGAATTAGTTAATTCTTATTAACTTTACCGTAATTACATGCTTGAAAACATTTGCATAAAAAAGAAAATAGTGGTAAGATTATTTATAAAGGAAATGGGGAATTTGCCGCTCGTGTTGGGAAATCGTGCGCATGCGTGTCAATTTGGGGTCAAATAGTGAAGTATGGGAGTCCGGTATATAAATGGATCATACCCAGTTATCTCTGCTACCTCAACTTTTTTTTCTTCCTTCGTTGTGCAAACATATTTTAGAACCTGTCATTTCTCCCCGATTCGAAGTCATGTCTGGACATGCGTCCATAAGAAGCCCCACGCGCATGAAATAAATCCTACCATGACGTGCAATGTCTAAATATATATTTGAAATAGCATAAAACAGCTAAGAGTTTTAGGAATTACTAAGCGGTATTTTATGTTTTTATTTCTCTTACATAAAAACGTGAATCACTTATTGTGGCAGAGTCATTTCTTATCTAATATGTATATAATACATTTATATATGCATGTATGCATTGTTATTCATTTCATTTCAATACGGAAGTTCCGAGTTCCCCAAGAGTTATTTCCCTTTGTCGAACTCTTCCGTAAATTATGACGTAAAATATGATGACAGTGGGTACATTTGCTAATTACTATCGTTGTATTATTTCTTAAAAGATGATATCCAGAGTTTCTGAGACCATCCTATCTCAGGGAAAAGGCAACTTTAGTGAGTTTATGAGTATTGGATAACAAAATGGCTCAAACAAATATTGTTAATTGCCATTTTTCTTTGATAAAAGCGTCACTCATGTAGCTTTGATAAAAGCGTCACTCATGTAGAAGAGGAAACGAATAATGCTTCAATAGCCAATTTGATGATCTTATTCAAACAAATTATGCTTGATATGGGCAGAATATGCATACCAGTGATTGATATAAACAAAAGTTACGCTTTTATTACATTAATCGTACGTAATCGTTATGTACAATGCCAGTCTACGATATAATGCATGCAAGGTGAAGATAACGAACAGTGATCAATCTCATAACTCCTACAAGCAATACAAAATAGATAGTTGGGCAAACACGGACCCCTGGACACACCAGAGGTGGGATCAGGTGCCTAGGAGGAGTAAGCATCCCCTGTTGACCGGTCACACCCGCCGTGAGCCCCATATCTTGATCAGGTAAACGGAGTTATCCGCAGTCAAAATCAGTGTGCCAAGAACGGCTTAACAATCGGTATGAAACACGTCAGACAGCATTTGATCCAATGCGTACATTGTGTACCCACCATACGTCATAAAATGCGAAAGATTCGACAAAGGGAAATAACTTTTGGGTAACTCCGAACTTGCGTATTTAACATCAATGCTATGTGTATTGAATTATATAATCCTTTAATGGATCTGCAATTCAATATTCGGTCAAGCATAACACTTAGTGAGTTCTTTGGTATAGAGTGCCTGAGGTGCCTAATTATGTCTTGGCCAAATTGTCCATAAGTCTTTTAATTTCATTGGTGTTTTAGTTTTGTGTCTTGCGTTTTTATTGGGTTTGGGATTTGTTCCCTCCAAAAGTTCTTGGTGTCAGTTCATTTCTTTGTCTGAAATTTGAAGTGACCAGTCCATAGATCAGTATATAAGTTTTGAATTGACATAGACCTGATAGTACTACCTGAGACTGACTTTTCCTCTCAATTGGTAAGTTACTAAGTTTATTACTAATGATAATATACTTCTAATATATATCTAAAATGGTAAATCCTATAATTTTGTATTAAGATTAATTTCCTATGCACTTCATCCTGAGTAAAAGTATATAGTGAGAGAGAATCATTTATTTTAACTATAAAGTGTAAATACATGTAGTTCAATTGTCTCACTATGATGTATCTTAATTAAGGGCCATATTTTTATGATAATTGCATTAGCAGCTAGTTGTAAGTTATTTGTTAACTTGCAGGTTTGAACTTTATATGGTGACATTTATTTATCACATTGGCAGTTCACCATTGTATATATTGGCCTATTCCCATAGAATGGTATGTTTGAGTTACTAACTTAATTAAATATTTCTCATAATGGATATTTTATATCAAAGTAATAACTGTAATGTTTATATTATGATAAGCATAAGTGTACAGTAAAGATTTTATCCATAGGCAAGAGTAAATATTGGGAGATGCATTTGTGTATTTAATGTTACATGTATAGCACTTTGTGTAAGACAAAGTTATCTCCCTAGAAGTATGTAAATATTGCTACCATTAATTGTATATCAATTAGTCTGTAAAAGTAATATTGTATTTTATGATTTATACATATGTTTGATTATTGTTATACAATTGTTACAGGGCTTTCTTTTCAAGCAACTTAATATATACATGTACTTTGCTGAATAAACGTCTTGTTCAGAACCTCAACAGGAGTTGGTCATCCTTACTAATTAGCAATCAACACCCTGTTACATTATGGCACCGTAATGTAGTAACAAATGCACATCTTTACACCGATGATCTGACCTCTGGAAGTCTGAACTGGACACGTGACTGTCACTTGATTTATCTTCTGAATATGCATTAATACTGATCGAGTTACCGTTGTTTGTAAACACGATTTAAATGGTTAAAACAGGTTAAATAATGTATGACATGTTCTACAGCCTCATAACTACGTACGTGCGATGATTTAACAGTGTTTTTACAAAGTGGACAAAAGTCAAAGTTGGACCATACAGCTTTAATTTTTTTTCCTTTGGCATACTTCCATTATCGTAGGCTCTATGTACATGTATAACACGTTTTGAACAATAAGGATGGCAAAACAATATTATCAGCTAGCCTTCAATTGTTAAACGTTTTTTCGTACCCTCTTTTACCTTGCAGAACAAAAACGACCGGTTTAAGTCTTTTTTGGAGTTTTTCGATAACCAACAACATCGCCAACTGCGCTGTACCGTAGCACATCATGATGTACCCTATCATTCCCATGCCTAGGGTATCGGTACCATACATCTGAAACAACAATATAAATACACATCAAGATTCATAGATACACATGTACCTTAATCGTCCGTACTGTCATTCTGACAGCAGAAAACACGCACGAATTATGAGATGACCCCATCATCAGTAACCGTGCCCTACATCCGAAACAAGAAAATACGCACGAATCATGAGATGTACCCCATTATCAGTAACCGTGCCCTACATCCGAAACACGAAAACACGCACGGATCATGATGTGTAACCCATTATCAGTAACCGTGCCCTACATCCAAAACAAGAAAATAAGCACGAATCATGAAATGTACCCCATTATCAGTAACCGTGCCCTACATCCGAAACACGAAAACACGCACGAGTCATGAGATGTACCCCATTATCAGTAACCGTGCCCTATATCCGAAACAAGAAAACACGCACGAGTCATGATATGTACCCCATTATCAGTAACCGTGCCCTACATCCGAAACAAGAAAACACGCACGAGTCATGAGATGTACCCCATTATCAGTAACCGGGCCCTACATCCGAAACAAGAAAACACGCACGGACCATGAGATGTACCCCATCATCAGTAACCGTGCCCTACATCCGAAACACGAAAACACGCACGAGTCATGAGATGTACCCCATTATCAGTAACCGTGCCCTACATCCATAACAAGAAAACACGCACGAGTCATGAGATGTACCCCATTATCAGTAACCGTGCCCTACATCCGAAACAAGAAAACACGCACGAGTCATGAGATGTACCCATCATCAGTAACCGTGCCCTACATCCGAAACAAGAAAACACGCAGGGATCATGATGTGTAACCCATTATCAGTAACCGTGCCCTACATCCAAAACAAGAAAATAAGCACGAATCATGAGATGTACCCCATTATCAATAACCGTGCCCTACATCCAAAACAAGAAAATAAGCACGAATCATGAGATGTACCCCATTATCAGTAACCGTGCCCTACATCCGAAACCACGCACGAGTCATGAGATGTATCCCCCATCATCAGTAACCGTGCCCTACATACACAACAAGAAAACACGCACGAGTCATGAGATGTACCCCATTATCAGTAGCCGTGTCCTACATCCGAAACAAGGAAATAGCGCTTTATTTACGTAACGCGCTTCGTGAAATTTATGCCTTCGTAAGAAGTTGCAGTTCATATCCTCATGTATTTTCAAAAATTAGATTTATTTCTTATTTTTACATTCTACCGTCATTTCTATTGAATTTCTCAGCCTTTAGATTGACATACGACATACATATTTATGAAGATGGATACGCGTATTGTTCACAACTGCAGCGCATTCATGAGGAAATGGCTATCATTACAAACTGTAAAGATATTAGAAATGTAAATATATCAAAATACAAAGACAACCAAATATTAAATGCTTTGTTTTTAATCATGATTTATACAGATATTGAAAATTTAAAAATCTTAGTTGATATTATATTCTAATTCATAGAAAGGATTGACATTTGGACTAGCACCATTGGGGAAATCTAAACACAATATGCGATGTGTAAACCGTAGAATGAAACTAGGTTGGATAGAACAGAAATTTTATTGACTCGACTAATCTTACAACCTTTTTCTTTTCTGAACATCATTTGCGTTCTTTAACTACCTGAATGGTATTTACCCCCTGAAATGCACCATAAGTATCCCCTCGATACCGCAGCTCACAGCCAAGAACGGCATATCAGACGATATTTTCGTTATCCTACAGTTAAACAGACGATCAATACGTTTTTCTTTTCCCATTTATGGAAAATTGGGGGGGGGGGGGGACTAGTAATTAAAGTCTCAATACACAATAAAAAAGCAAGCGGGCGCCTTAATCATTACAGGAATCATACAGGTCTTAGATTCATTTTGTTTTTCAATATCAATCACATTTGTTTCTTCAAGACATTTTATTGTTCTAGACAGATGTAACAGTTTGATCATTTCGACTTAGCGATGGCCCAGAAATATTTTGATACAGTATATGCGTATAAATCTATTGCACTACATATTCAGTTACATTGTATATTCCTATTGTTTACCAACCCCAGAGCATGGCGGCATATTATATGTTGACTACTCACATACGTTTTGTCTTTATATAGGAATTTGAAATACTTTATACATTTAAAGATGAGACACAATCTGAAACGGGTAGCAAAGATCATATTATGCCTAGTCTGGATAACAACGAAATTGTTTTCAACATTCCACTCCAGATTTACTGCCACTGATGAATCTGGAATGTAATGCTGAATACCCGTGTAAAAATGTTTCAAATACACCAACTGTGGACCTTTTCCAGTGGCGGATCCAGAGAGAGAGAGGGGGGGGTGTCTGAGGGTTAATTAATTTAATTTAAAAACATATTCTATTGAGAAACTCAATAGGATCGGGCAACACAGGCATAGCTTATGTAGGCCCTCTCCCAAACCGGGGGTTAATGGAACCCTCTCACAAAATTTTGCTTAAAAAAGGTAATAATTACGCATTTTGAGGATGGAACTTCCCCCTTTGAAAACCAAAATTAATGGTCGACCCCCCCCCCCCACCCCCTTCTTTCAAAATTTCCTGGATTCTGACATACATGCTCTATAGGATATAGAGAAAAACCACGTGATACACGTAGGCGAGCACTTCTCTAAAACCAAAAAGTGTGTTTGTTTCAAGTAATTCTAACCCCCCCCCCCCAACATCTTTGCTTATAGCCGGGTTGATATTCTTTTTAGAAAAAATCTAAACATCAATTCTGTCTGAACGGGAAACAAGAAGCACGCGGGTCACATCGCTCACTTGAGTGACCTTGACCCTGCCGTTGTTCAGTCGATGTGAATCTCTATTTTTATTCCTATGATCCCAACAAAGCCTCAACGGGTCACTACATAACCGGACTTGAATTCACACACCATGTGCTCCTTTGTTAGCTGACCTATTTTTATATTCATATGAAGCAGAATTTAATAAAACACTTCTACGCAAGAAGAAAAAATCTCTTGCTGTGGTCTTCAACTCGACATTCAGATATATCGACGTTCTATCTATTAACAATTATAACTTTCAATCATGTAAAACTTATACGGTACCAATTTTGATGCACCAGATGCGCATTTCGACAAATAATGTCTCTTCAGTGATGCTCAACCGAAATGTTTGAAATCCGAAATAACTAAGAAGTTTTGGAGCTAAATATAGCCAAAAACAGCGTGCCAAAAAAGTGGAGCCAAATTCGTCCAAGGATAAGAGCTATGCATGAGGGAGATAATCCTTAATTTTGAAATGAATTTCTAAAATGTCGATTCGATATATCCCTCGAAAAAAAAACCAAACACCACAGAGTCGTCCACTTCTACTTCATACTTAGATATTTTATTGAAAGTAGATATTAACGGCAAACTAACAACTCAACTTTATGACAAACGGGATGATTTCAGCTTCTCCATCGTCAACTCCCCATATTTATGTTGTAATATTCCATTACCACCTGCATATGGTGTTTATCTCTCTCAACTGATTCGATACGCAAGAGCTTGTTCTGCATATAGTCAGTTTTTAAATCGAGGCAAGCTACTAACAAGAAGTTGATGGTACAGGAGTTTCAAGTCTCGATTAAAGTCAGCATTTCGCAGTTTTCCTGGTCGTTATAACGATCTAGTTTGCCGATACAACCTAT
>NC_079164.1:93381890-93536890 GCF_947568905.1 Ostrea edulis | reverse complement strand
CAGATGCCCTGGTGTGCGTTTTATGTGGCCCCATGTTTGAATTTTCAGATTGTCCCTCAGTCGTGCGGAGTCGTTCCAATTCCTTCCATTCTTCGCTGAGACTTGCCGGTCTCTCTGCTCGCTGTGACGTCACTTGACCGTCTGCAGTGGATGACACAGAAGTCTCACTGACACTCTTTTCTCGTTGTCGGCCCCAGAGCATGGCTCTCATCTCAGCATGGGAAACCACCAAGTCTGTGATTTGGTCTTCATCCTCGCTCTCCTTTGTCATCATCTTCCGATAATTGCATTTACCTTCAACAAAAATTTTAAATTCTAATTACTATTCTCTCAACACATTAATTCCCGTCCATGATTGTATCTCTTGATATAAATTCTAATCTACATTGGATAACATCTGACACGTCTACCAGCATATACTTAGTAATTCCATACAGGAAAATTTTCTGCGTCTGCTAATAATCAATAACGCGCCACAACTTTATGCTTTTGAAAGTGAAAGATCTATGGCAGCCATTTTTAACAACGAATCGATAAGATTCCAGACACTGGTCGTATGGTGGCGTTTCGCGCCACTAATGAGAATGACATTTCTAATTCCAAGTAGTTTTCATTAATGTATATGCATGTATATGTATGACATTTGCGATAGAGTTGACTAATGAAGCACTTTCAAACATCAGAAGTCTAACATCGCTTGCAGTATATCGTTGGGGGTATCTTAAAACGACACTTCTTGTTCTATGACGAATCTACAATGAATGGATCTCAATTCACTGCATTAGACAACAATGCAAAATCACAAAGGATCAAACAGACCTATTACTGAGTGTACATGTAGGTTGATGCTTCCGGTCTCTCGGAGGGAAAATGATAACAATAAAATTGGAACTACAAAATGTACAAGCACCCAAAATAAATTTGATCTTAATCAAATTTTCATGAATGATTCATCTTATTTCACTGAGGTCATCTCCCCTCAAATCTTTACTGTAATATGGAATCATCAGGGATGACGTGGGAAAGAAAAGCGAACTAGAGCGCGCGGGACGGTAAATGATTTATTGATTTGATGCAAAACGTTAATGAAGGGGATTCCTATGAGGGAATTCGCGTTATCTTCGCTGATTAGTCGTACTTGAACTTAGTCACATTCCGTCAGGATGTTGAACTCTTGTCTTAGATATCAATGTAGTTAATTAACACGTCAATCCTTAGATATCAATGTAGTTAATTAACACGTCAATCCTCTGATATCAATGTAGTTAATTAACACGTCAATCCTCTGATATCAATGTAGTTAATTAACACGTCAATCCTTAGATATCAATGTAGTTAATTAACACGTCAATCCTCTGATATCAATGTAGTTAATTAACACGTCAATCCTCTGATATCAATGTAGTTAATTAACACGTCAATCCTTAGATATCAATGTAGTTAATTAACACGTCAATCCTTAGATATCAATGTAGTTAATTAACACGTCAATCCTTAGATATCAATGTAGTTAATTAACACGTCAATCCTTAGATATCAATGTAGTTAATTAACACGTCAATCCTTAGATATCAATGTAGTTAATTAACACGTCAATCCTCTGATTTTAATGTGACAGTTTTGACATGTTCATTATAGCCAAATGATAAAAAGAAAATGAAACTTCCCTACGGTGAATTTCTGATTTTTATAAAATTGTATTCAACTTGTTGCCTCGAGTGGGAATGGAATACGAATATGATAAACTATTTGACAACTGAATACGATAAAGTACCTTGAAATTGCGCTGAACACCGTAAACATCTCTATCAAATGCAAAAGTAAATATCGACAAGTATTTCATACCAATCTTTATGATTCATGTTATATGGTTTGGGCTTGGGGTAATTTATGGAGTGGAGTCATGGAGAGGAGTCTCTGTGCACTAGTATCAGTATTACATGTATCCCCCAACCGCCACTCATGTAACTCTCAACATCCTCATCCGGTACAAATAGGTGTGCTGGAATTTGGTTCAATCTGTTTGTTCTACTTTAGTTGCACACACATTTGTCAAAGCCCCTTTATCCCCTTAGGTGTGAGGAAAATTTTCCTGTCACAAGCGCTAACAATGAGGTCAAATTTATGACCTGCAATGTCAGATAATCCTTTCGTCATTTTAACACTGTGCACTGCATGGCTTTGGCAATGGCATTTCCTATTCATGTGTTTTTATTAAAATAGCTGAGTATTGTTTTATGAATTATAGATTGGTATAACATATCAATATTATTGATAAGTTGACAGGAGTAAATCTAGTATTTTATTGGGTAGCACATGATACAGATTAAAATGGAAGGGTTTTAGCCTCTCTCCACAGCAGTGTAAGAGGGGCTGAGACCTTACATAATTTTTTTAAACTTATCTTATTTGTTTAGCTAGTTATGTTGCGTAATTAGCATGGCCATAATTCAAGTGCAATTATTTTATGCTAGTAGTCAAATTACGCTAATGCTATATTAATTTCTGGTTAAGAGTTGCAAAATCATGGTCAGTTAATTCCTTCAGTAATGCATGTTCTTTTATTTTATTTGTAAGCATTTCTATCAAAGTCCTGTGATGTGGTTTGTAAATGTTTATTCTATACATGAATTTTATTCATTGACTCCACTCTACTCCATAAATTACCCCAAGCTGTTGGTTTGCTATAGTGAACAATTCCAATTCATTAGAGTAGAGTATTTTCAAAACTTGGATAACTATTGCAAAAGAAAACCAACAATTTAGATTTATTACGGCAATACTACTTTTAAAAGACAGTCATAAAATTGATATAATTGTGGAGACATTTCTGAGAGTAATGGTGGTCCGAGCAAAACATTTCAAAAAGGTGATTTTGTATGAAATACATGGGACATTCTACATGCACATATATTTTGGAATACAGCATAATTATAAAGGATTATAAACACATGCGTAAAGAAAATTATTTGCAATTGGTATATTTAAAATTTTGTGCAAGTGATTTCATGAAAACTATCGAATGCGTTTCTTTATTTGCAAGATAGATGACTTTTGGTACTAATGTGTTATATATGGAAAATTCAATTCCGATTGTAAACTTTGCAGGGACACGATTTTTGATTGATTGAAATTGACGGGTGTTTTTGTTATAGAAATAAAGATCTTATATAAAGGCATACTATAAAACCTGGCCTGGCCCCATTGGCCTGGCCTGGCCTCAAAATTGGCCTGGCCTGGCCTCAAAATTGGCCTGGCCCCAATTTTGGCCTCTAATTATGCTCCATCCCAAAGTTTGGCCTGGCCTCAAAAGTTGGACTGGCCTCAAATTTGGCCTCTAAATTTTTTTTGGCCTTAACCAAAAAAAAATTTTAATTCAAAATTTTGATTGAATTCATTGATTTATTATTGGTTTTAGTTTTTCAAAGTCATAGCAGATAAATGATATGTTTCTGTTGTTTTGTAAATGTGCACTATAAAATAATCATAAACTACCACCAATCTGATTGATTTTATTGAATATCTATTGATCAGTTTATTGAATAATTTTCTTTCCCTTCATATCTGTATGTATTAGTACACACCAAAACAGATTGCACAACTAATGAAACAATTGGCATATTGATTTTTCTTCTTCAGAATTATGATTGATTTTATTGATTTATTATTGGTTTTAGTTTTTCAAAGTTGTAGAAATAAAATGATATATTTACATTAGAATAAACATGAATTACTACCAATCTAATTGATTTCACAGCTAAAGCTGTAACACTGTACTGATAAGCAGCATGACCTCAATATGCATATTCTAAACCCCAGAGATCGGAAACAGTCGGGGTGACGTCAGAGATGAGCTACAGCACAGAGATGCTATATGCTTCTACAGAAGAGATACTATAAATCTTTCTTATCACTGATCAAAGACAAACAGTTTCCCTAATTACCAGTAATGGGTTAAATGCTATCATAAACAAAGAACATGCACACTCATATTTCTTTGTATCTAAAGAGTTACACTGTAGTCATATAGTTTGTAAGGATGCCGTATTGTGCTGTTTATAATTGTTCAACCTCTTCAAAAGTGGACAAAAATGTGTCATTTTTTCGCTTCCCCAAAGATGCAGGTCTTCAAAAAGCATGGGTACATTACTGTCGTAGAAGAGACCTTACATTAACCAAATACAGTAAAATATGTGAGAAACACTTTACGCCAGATCAGTATTCTCGTTACCCACCCCGGTTAGCTGAATTAGGTTATGATAATGCTCATGCTCAGTTAAAAGATGATGCTGTACCCGATGCTGAGTGGCCTACCCAAGGTGAATATTCAACTTAATCAAATACTGAGAGAAAAAACCCATCTGGGTATGGTGCATATAGAAAGCGACAAAAACTTCAGGTAAAAAAAACTAATTTTTTTTACAATATGATTACATATGTGCTGCAAGTTAACTGCTTTTTACTATTCGTATTTTGTATCAGGATTCAAATTTAAATTTGGGGAGGGGGTACAATTTGCTAGAGAAAATTGTTACCAAAAGAAAACAAAGATCATTTTTTATAATCCCTGTCATATGGGTAAACGGGAAAAAAGTCACAGGGAAAAAAAGTCACAATCTGGGTAGGAAAAAAAGTCACTGGAAAGTAAGTCACAGGAAAAAAAGTCACAATATGTATAAAGAGTGTCTATGACCACACCTAGCAAAAAAAGTCACAATTTCTTTTGTTCAAAATTTTTGATTGCTTTTGCCTATACTAAGGAAAAAAAGTCACAATATTTATAAAGAGTGACTTTGACCATACGTAGAAAAAATAAAGCACCGATGAATAGTTAACATTTGCTAAAAAAAAAAACCAAACATATTTTTTCCTTCATCCTATGTATGGCTTCAAAGATTGTAAACTGATGCCATTTTGTCTACTTATACAGGGAATACACTGTCTAGAAAAGGGGAAAGGTGCCTTGTGAAGCCACTAATTAATCTCAACAGTCCCTTCAACAACTGTTGTAAATACTTAAAAGTTAATTTTTATTGGGGTTATTTGTTTGTTGCAAACGATTAAAAAAACCCATGGAATCTTCTAACTTTGAATCAAATTTAAGTAAAACTTTTCTCCTTATATAATAATTGACTTTTTTCTATATATATATATATATATATATATATATATATATGTAGTTTTCTTTCAAAATATATATACTGTGACTTTCTCCCCCTTTCTTTGTATATGTGACCCTTTTCTATCAAAATATATACTATGAATTTTCCCCTATACATATAATATAATATATATTGTGACTTTTTTTCATACATCTATGTGATTTTTATACAAAATATATATTGTGACTGTTTTTCCTGTGACTTATTTTCCTGTGATTTTTCATCCGTGACTTTTTTCCCGTGACTTTTTTTCCTACATTCGTTTTATGGTAGGTTTCTTACATTATTTATATGTGACATACATTTTTATAGATAAGGGGTTCAGAATGCCATGATGTCAATTCATTAGACATATACGGAATTTTTGTTGATTTTTTTTTCAATATATACATGATATACATACTGGTACATATTTATATATGTTTAGCAATTTAGAGCTTGGGGGGAAGGAGGATCAACAACCTAAATCTGCTGCAAATGTGAATAATTATCAAAGTTTAAGTTTATTACATGATTTCCAATAATATTTTACTGCAATTGAATTTTGTTATTTCTTAAATAAATCAGAGTTCTGATAAGTCTTCAGCCATTGTATTGAATACGTTACGGTGAGAATTTCCAAGAAGCTCACCTCTGACGTATATAACACACACGTGACTCTTATCTCATTAACTGTCGGCACTGCTCGGAGAACTGCTTCGGCTGGTGTTTACAGATTACTATTTCCAGCTGTGCCTTGTTATCAGATGCTTGTTTAACAGATTCAGTGTGAGAATCTGACTTAAGGATTACAAAGACAATGATTACAGACAAATAATTTTTTGTGTCATGTGTCCTTTAATCATTTCGACATACGTTAATGATAAATCAATTTAGAGAGCAAGCACAAAGAATAATGAACAGAAAAGTTTCGTTGTAGAAGTTTTTTTTTTCTCCGAAGACGTCAACTTTGTAGTTGAGTGACGTGACATGTAAACACAAACAGGGCTCGTGCCTCGTTTTGAAAATGAAAAGGTGCAGTTTGTTACATTTATTGGAATTTAGGCTTGTTGCTACGTTTTACCAGAATCAACACGAATCAAATACTACCATGTTATTAATCAGATATCTGAATAAATTTTCCTATCAAAATCGTGCTCATGCCCCTCTTAAGATAAATCAAGATTGAATCATGGATGGATTTTCAGTTGTGGATGTGCAAAATCGACAACACTTCCGATGGTGTACAAAAAAAAAACAACGGTTTCCCCATAAATTATTAATTTAAAAAAAAATGTTGTACAGTGTATTATGATAAAATCTTAAAAACTGGTATATTTTGTAAAAGGGTTCAGGAGAATGAGAAAGACGCTTTGGTTTGTCGAACCCGTGTACGCATTACAAAGATCTTGACTACTTCCAACTATTTGACACCCTGGGGATTTCAAATGGATATCACTTTACTGCTTATCCTCGTGTATTTTGATATTTGTATAAAATAATTGTACAATAACCCTTAGTTCTTCATATCCGGTATTAGTTATTGATATATATATGTATCTTTGTACACACTGATCTGAATTTAATTAAATATACTGCAATAAAATATATACATTTAATGCATGTATAAGATATGTAGGAAAAGAATTTATTTCGGCAATCATACCTTTGGTTGGTAGAGTTAAATTCTAGAACGATCCACTTTACTTGAAAGAACGTCTTTAGTCCTTTAAAAGTGTGTCACTATATAATCTTTTTCTCCCTCGAACTGTAGACCTCATCATTACTTGTATTGATGAAATTGTTTCCATCATTACACCATTTGAAATATACTCAGCTTATATTTCAAAGATCCCGATATCCAACCATCCAAGTAAATTCATTATGTACTTGTGAGTTCATTTGTTGTAAAATTGAAATTGACTAGATTTGCATTCTGATATTAATGAAATTGGTATTCAGGTATAACGATGTTACGCTGATATCAAATAATCTTTATCTTAAGTCGGACATGGTTACAACACACAACGAAGAAGTAGTCCTACAACATCATTCATATTTAATTTTGAAGATTTTCTAAGGTTAAAACACGTGAAATGTAAATAGAATTGAAACCTTTAGCACATGAACAGCTGATTTAGATTGGTTTACATAACATCCTTGTTGTTAGACAGTTCATTCAGAACTATTATACAATATATTGTATCATACTTATGTCGACCTATTTTTGTTGGAAATACTTATGATGACAGGTTTTGTTGTGGTAACTCACTATCCTTCTGTATTCTATTGTATGATGTAGGGGACATTCTTAAAAAAAGAAAACGCGCGCGCGTGTGTGTTTCCTCAAGAGCAACATCAAGCACACTATATTTCAATATTCTTGAATTTACTACCGCTTATTAAAACATAGAATGATTAAACAGTTTCATATTTGTTTAGGGTATCAAATACGGAGGAGAAAAGTCTTTTATACAGACTATTATGAGTATTTTAAGCTGTAGCGTAACATGCATTGATATCAACGTACATTGAAATCGGCAATATATTGACAACTTCCCTATTTATTTTATATATTAGCATGTGGAAGTTTGCATACGACTCGGAGAGCACTACCATCATTGAAGGTTTGAAGAGAAAAAATCCGATATTATTTCATTTTCATGTATATAAACAGATTTCGCCAAACGTAATCAATACTTATATCCGAAGTCGAGTACTCGCCTCCTGTACCTAGGACGATGCCTCAGCAACACCATCAATCCAGGTCTCCAACATCTGAACACAATAAATTGTAATGATTTATACACCTACCTCCACAGGTAGTCTGGGGTCAGCTGAGGTCACTAGTTTAGGTAGAGTATCTGCATTGGACGTTGGAACGAAATACTGATATTTTCCGACACAGTACGTCCTACTGGTGCTGACTCATTAATTTGGATTGTTCGGTTTCTCGTTAACTCGTACTTAGGATGTGTTCTTTTGTTACTCCCACAGTTTTTAACAAACCCAGGAATGCCGGAAAATCGATATAAATCGATCGTTGTAGGGTGGTTTGATACATTCAGCTTCCAGTCTGAGAATGGTATTTTACACTATCATACCCTAAATGCATACGTATATGCTAAAGTAAATACAGTCATATCTACCAGCTTCTGTCTCTGGGGCTTCTGACTTGGGAGCGTTCAAGCGGGTGCTATCTACTCTCTTATTCTAAACGATCACTATACATCGTCACTAATTAGTTTCCCTTGTTTGACCTTTGAGAGCAATACTGGTTGAGGTCACGCCTGTTTGCCGCCACGGTTGCCAGCCTCGTCTCTTAATTTGGAAGATGGGGGATTGGTTATTTTTATTGTTCTTTTAGACTTTCGGGGGGGGGGGGGCAATTTTGACCGCCCCGCTTACTCGTCGTATACTAGTGAAGCCTGACTACATCGACTTATGTTACAGATACATACAAGCCGATATATAAACTGTACTATGGATGCATCATTTTAAACCGAATTAATCTGAAATTAAAGCAAGTCTATACTCATTGTAAGATAGATAAGTTCTAGGATTTGAATTAAAAGTTTGAAACACTTTATATATATATTTTTTTTTTTGGTCATTGATACATTTGCAATAAAAATTTTGCTGTCCTATCAGTGTTAAAATAAAAAAAATAAATAAAAAAAATGTTGTTCTATCAATATATAAACGAAAGAAATGTGTCCTATCCCATTTTGCACCAGTTCCAACGCCCCAATAAATATTGACCGGTCCCTAATTTTCCAGACATGAAATATGAAGGGATGTCCCGAGATTCGATGAAGGCGTCATGCAGACTTAATATCTAGTCGAGCAGAATCTCAGCCGATATTAGTGTATGTACATCTACATTCAACTTCGGAACATAAGGTGTATCAGATAAATAGAGGTTTGCTCGACAGACGACACCAGAACAACAATACCAAGTGCAGTAACGAAACTTTGACCGGGCAACTAACTAAGATCCGGAATTTTCCTTGGTTCTATCTGGATTACAGAACTAAAACATCGGTAATAAACAAAACCAGCTCAATTACAAAACAAATATTTGGATAGCTACAAATTGATTGGCCAATGTTGTTCTCCGATACACGACTACCGATCCAAGTACGTTATTGCTAAAAGTCACCAACGTTCTATAAATAAAACCAAGTAGTAATTACGCTTAGAGAGGGAGTGGTCTGACACTGTTCTCAGACTGAGATAACTGAACAATTCTGTTGCTTTCTGACACTGTCCTCAGACTGAGATAACTGAACAATTCTGTTGCTTTCTGACACTGTTCTCAGACTGAGATAACTGAACAATTCTGTTGCTTTCTGACACTTTCCTCAGACTGTGTGGATAACTGAACAATTCTGTTGCTTTCTGACTGTTCTCAGACTGAGATAACTGAACAATTCTGTTGCTTTCTGACACTGTTCTCAGACTGAGATAACTGAACAATTCTGTTGCTTTCTGACACTGTCCTCAGACTGAGATAACTGAACAATTCTGTTGCTTTCTGACACTGTTCTCAGACTGAGATAACAGAACAATTCTGTTGCTTTTTGACATTGTCCTCAGACTGAAATAACTGAACAATTCTGTTGCTTTCTGACACTGTCCTCAGACTGAGATAACTGAACAATTCTGTTGCTTTCTGATACTGTTCTCAGACTGAGATAACTGAACAATTCTGTTGCTTTTTGACACTGTTCTCAAGCTGTGTGGATAACTGAACAATTCTGTTGCTTTCTGACTGTTCTCAGACTGAGATAACTGAACAATTCTGTTGCTTTCTGAGACTGTTCTCAGACTGAGATAACTGAACAATTCTTCTGCTTTCTGACACTGTTCTCAGACTGAGATAACTGAATAATTCTGTTGCTTTCTGACACTGTTCTCAGACTGAGATAACTGAACAATTCTGTTGCTTTCTGAGACTGTTCTCAGACTGAGATAACTGAATAATTCTGTTGCTTTCTGACACTATTCTTAGACTGAGATAACTGAACAATTCTGTTGCTTTCTGAGACTGTTCTCAGACTGAGATAACTGAACAATTCTGTTGCTTTCTAACACTGTTCTCAGACTGAGATAACTGAACAATTCTGTTGCTTTCTGATACTGTTCTCAGACTGAGATAACTGAACAATTCTTCTGCTTTCTGACACTGTTCTCAGACTGAGATAACTGAACAATTATGTTGCTTTCTGACAATGTTCTCAGACTGCGATAACTGAACAATTCTGTTGCTTTCTGACACTGTTCTCAGACTGAGATAACAGAACAATTCTGTTGCTTTCTGACTGTTCTCAGACTGAGATAACTGAACAATTCTGTTGCTTTCTGACACTTTCCTCAGACTGTGTGGATAACTGAACAATTCTGTTGCTTTCTGACTGTTCTCAGACTGAGATAACTGAACAATTCTGTTGCTTTCTGACACTGTTCTCAGACTGAGATAACTGAACAATTCTGTTGCTTTCTGACACTGTCCTCAGACTGAGATAACTGAACAATTCTGTTGCTTTCTGACACTGTTCTCAGACTGAGATAACAGAACAATTCTGTTGCTTTTTGACACTGTCCTCAGACTGAAATAACTGAACAATTCTGTTGCTTTCTGACACTGTCCTCAGACTGAGATAACTGAACAATTCTGTTGCTTTTGACACTGTTCTCAAGCTGTGTGGATAACTGAATAATTATGTTGCTTTCTGACTGTTCTCAGACTGAGATAACTGAACAATTCTGTTGCTTTCTGACTGTTCTCAGACTGTGTGGATAAATGAACAATTCTGTTGCTTTCTGACACTGTTCTCAAGCTGTGTGGATAACTGAACAATTCTGTTGCTTTCTGACTGTTCTCAGACTGAGATAACTGAACAATTCTGTTGCTTTCTGACACTGTTCTCAGACTGAGATAACTGCACAATTCTGTTGCTTTCTGACTGTTCTCAAGCTGTGTGGATAACTGAACAATTCTGTTGCTTTCTGACTGTTCTCAGACTGAGATAACTGAACAATTCTGTTGCTTTCTGACTGTTCTCAAGCTGTGTGGATAACTGAACAATTCTGTTGCTTTCTGACTGTTCTCAGACTGAGAGAACTGAACAATTCTGTTGCTTTCTGACACTGTTCTCAGACTGAGATAACTGAACAATTCTGTTGCTTTTTGACACTGTCCTCAGACTGAGATAACTGAACAAGTCTGTTGCTTTCTGACACTGTTCTCAGACTGAGATAACAGAACAATTCTGTTGCTTTTTGACACTGTCCTCAGACTGAGATAACTGAAGAATTCTGTTACTTTCTGACTGTTCTCAGACTGTGTGGATAAATGAACAATTCTGTTGCTTTCTGACACTGTTCTCAGACTGAGATAACTGAACAATTCTGTTGCTTTCTGATACTGTTCTCAGACTGAGATAACTGAACAATTCTGTTGCTTTTTGACACTGTTCTCAAGCTGTGTGGATAACTGAACAATTCTGTTGCTTTCTGACTGTTCTCAGACTGAGATAACTGAACAATTCTGTTGCTTTCTGACACTGTTCTCAGACTGAGATAACTGCACAATTCTGTTGCTTTCTGACTGTTCTCAAGCTGTGTGGATAACTGAACAATTCTGTTGCTTTCTGACTGTTCTCAGACTGAGATAACTGAACAATTCTGTTGCTTTCTGACTGTTCTCAAGCTGTGTGGATAACTGAACAATTCTGTTGCTTTCTGACTGTTCTCAGACTGAGAGAACTGAACAATTCTGTTGCTTTCTGACACTGTTCTCAGACTGAGATAACTGAACAATTCTGTTGCTTTTTGACACTGTCCTCAGACTGAGATAACTGAACAAGTCTGTTGCTTTCTGACACTGTTCTCAGACTGAGATAACAGAACAATTCTGTTGCTTTTTGACACTGTCCTCAGACTGAGATAACTGAAGAATTCTGTTACTTTCTGATACTGTTCTCAGACTATGTGGATAACTGAACAATTCTGTTGCTTTTTGACACTGTCCTCAGACTGAGATAACTGAACAATTCTGTTGCTTTCTGATACTGTTCTCAGACTGAGATAACTGAATAATTCTGTTGCTTTCTGACACTGTCCTCAGACTGAGATAACTGAACAATTCTGTTACTTTCTGATACTGTTCTCAGACTGTGTGGATAACTGAACAATTCTGTTGCTTTCTGACACTGTCCTCAGACTGAGATAACTGAACAATTATGTTGCTTTCTGACAATGTTCTCAGACTGTTCACAGGTTCTCGTTTTACCCAAAGCAAATTGAGTGAAACAGAGTAACTGAACACTGTGGTGTGGCAGTATTTATACCCTTAGCTTTAAGTTGATGGGCTAATATATTACTCAGGATGGGTTAAAATACTGTAATGTGGTTGGCTAATGATTTAAGATATTTCTATCCACCTATTTACACTACACGGCGTAGTCCCTTTGCAGATGGCGTGAAAAAGTACACCCGCGTTAGTTCTTTATATCATTTACACTTATACCAGAATTCACTTAATCACACAGTTTGAACTTTTTATCGCGTGGTTACGTTATGCATTTTACTTCGCGTCATACATATTATTCTGTCTTATAATTGCCATGTATGATGTTATAAAAGTTGGGAAAGATCGAGACTTAAGCGTTTCCTGGCGGCCGACAACAAGCACATTAACTGACGTACTATCAGCAGCAGGATTTTATTGCACACCTCAATCTCGCAGTTTCCTATCGTTTACGCTACACCTGTTACATATGCATGTTGCTTACATTTTTCGCACAAAACGGTTTTCCCCCTGTTCTCTGGCGTGTTTACCATGTAGCATTGATAACAAGTTTTCCATCCACCAAGTGAAATATTTACATCATGTGATTAAATTTCCACGTAATGCCGAAACTACTTTCCGAGTATTAACAGCCGAGCTAGTGAAGCAAAACATGTGTAACGTTTGTATGTTGTTATACGTTCCATTTTAAAAAAATCTCTTGCCTAGAGACGTCAACATCTGTAAGTGATGTAGTCTCGTCCAGTGACGTCAACATCTGTAAGTGATGTAGTCTCGTCTAGTGATGTCAACATCTGTAAGTGATGTAGTCTCGTCTAGTGACGTCAACATCTGTAAGTGATGTACTCTCGTCTAGTGATGTCAACATCTGTAAGTGATGTAGTCTCGTCTAGTGACGTCAACATCTGTAAGTGATGTACTCTCGTCTAGTGACGTCAACATCTGTAAGTGATGTACTCTCATCTAGTGACGTCAACATCTGTAAGTGATGTACTCTCGTCTAGTGACGTCAACATCTGTAAGTGATGTACTCTCGTCTAGTGACGTCAACATCTGTGACTTATGGGGTTAGAGGACCCAAATTTGTTGGAGGATCCTTCAAATGGACCCCTATGGGGCCAATAGCCCCACTTGCGGTGATAGGTCATGAGGGTTGCACCCTTTATTCTAAGACTTGTAGCTTTAGGGCCGATGGGCCAGAGAGCCCAAATTTGTTGGAGGACCCTTTAAAGGGATCACCTTAACCCCTTAGGGGCCAATTGGTCCCCTTCATGTAGGGGGTAGGGTTAGGGTGAGGCTTAAATTTAGAGTTTCAACCTTTTTTCTAAGGCTTGGTGCTCTATGGTCGATGGGGCTAGAGGGCCCAAATTTGTTGGAGGGCCCTTCAAAGATATCGCCCAAAACTCCTATGGGACCAGTTTGCCTTCTTAGGGTCAGGGGTCATATGGGGCCATATTCGAATTTTCGAGGGACCATAACTCTAAAACTAGCATTGCAATGGGGCCCATATTTTGCCCCATTGGAAACCTTTCGAACTTGCATTGGACCCTAAAAAGGCATTGACCTACTTCAAAGGGTTACGTAACAGCGACCCCCCAACTGACCCACTTTGCAGTTTTCGACCTTTTTTCGAAGATTTGGTGCTCTGGAGTCGTTGGGGCTAGAGGACCCAAATTTCTTGGAGGTCCCTTCAAAAGGATATCCCTAAACGCCTATGGAGTAAACTTGCCCCCTTGGGGTCACATGGATTGTGTGATGGGCATCCAAAGACCAATTTCAACATTTTCTAAATTCACTCACCAGCCCTAAAGGGTCCCAATTAGACCCTAGGGATCAAGTTCGATCCCTTTAAGGGCCACAACAGCAATTTAGGCCCCTCTAGCCCCATCCGTCTTTTCACACTTTGACTTGGAAAAGGGTCGTAAATGGCCAATATGGTTCGATCCGTATCTCAGTATTTCCTTGACCGAGGGAACTAATTTTTCAGGGGCCAACGGGATACTAATGGGTCATTTTGGGGCCCAAAAACCACCGCCATTGAACAGTTGGTATAAGAGTAAACGGTCTCCGAAGTTGAAATTTTCCAAATGCCTAGAAAACACATCCCCATTTTGACCCCAAATTTTATCCCCACCCTACAGACTTATAAATGTTCGTCCCTCCCCAGGTTACACTATAGTTGTGAAGTTACACTTTAGTGCTTTATGTTTGAGTTACATTATAGTTCTTGATGTTACATAGTAGTTCTGACCAAGTTACAAATTAGTTATGCCCCAAGTACATATTAGTTTCAGAACTACTATGTAACGTTACAGATTAGTTCCAGAACTACTATGTACATCGGAACTAGTACTGGAGTGTAACCAAGTAAGATACTCATAACCACTCGACTATAACCCTAACCACTCGACTACCACCCTAACCACTCGACTAAAACCTTAACCACTCGACTATAACTCTTACCAATCAACTACCACCCTAACCACTCGACTATAACCCTAACCACTCGACTACCACCCTAACCACTCGACTAAAACCTTAACCACTCGACTATAACTCTTACCACTCGACTACCACCCTAAATACTCGATTAACACCCTAACCACTGGAACCTCTCGACTACCACGCTAATCACTTGACTATAACCATAACCACTCGTTTATAACCCTAACCATTCGACTATTACCCTAACATTCAACTACCACCCTAACCACTCGACTAACACCGGAACCACTCGACTAACACCCTAACCACCGGAACCACTCGACTACCGCAAACGGTACTTTGTGTAACGCGTACTCTGGTGAGAGAATGATCCCCAGTAGGAACAATATCAAGGTTATATGGAATTAACGAAAGTGTCTATTGTAAAGTTAGCCATGAATTTTAATTTCACATGACGTGGCATTTTAATTTTCTGTACCGCAGCATCTTTAGCTTACTGTGCAGGAAGAGTCCCGTGTGATTTAATATTCAATTTAGGCAACCTTTAATGCTTTTTGATGGTAATACAATTCAGCTTTCACACTTGCTATAATAGTTCTATCTAAGTTTGGGTTGTTTAATTAAGGCTCTGAAAGATTCTCATAATGCAACACCAATACAACACAAAGTAATACGATACAGAGATCCGTTACTCTAAAGCGCTTAACGGCAGAAAATGACGGACACGAATGCATGTGTACACAATATGAAAATAAAAAAGCGGAGCAAACGCAATATTAGTGAGTATGAAATCGATTTTCTCATAAAATGCACAATCTTTCTGCAAAAATCATATTTCACAGAGTGTCATAGATATATATTGGCCAATCAAATTTATCATCGAATTTCAGTAACCTCTACTTATCGTGAACACTTCGTTCGCGTTTGTAGAGCAGCTCTTTCAGTTTGTATACCAATATATTTAATTCGTGAGATCTAATTGAATTTAATATTTCTAGGTCGACATGGTGTGAGTGTGTATGGGTGGGTGGGGGGTGTGGGGGGGGGGGGGGGGGATCACAACCCCTCTCTTATCACCACGTACTACTGTCCTATACTAATTTCAGGAATTTCAGCGAGTGAATTAACGGGTTACCTCGCTTGGCACGCAACATACAGCTTTGCTATGTGGATCAGTATTTGGCGGATTTAAGCCCCCCTTCCTAAAGTTTTCAAATTTATGGTAAATCGTGGTATCTTGTTTAGAAAACTGTACTAAACGATAAAAGAAGCAATAATTTCTTCCACTCCCAGAGAAATAAATGACAAAATCTTTTGCTTTCTTGAATTACTTTATTGGGAGAACTTTAATTTTTTCCAAAAACCCTTAAAATTTGCGTCATTGTATTAATTTCACCTAATAAACAATGATAGAAAATAGTACAAATGACTAAATAGGAGACATATTTCAAGCTCTATTAAAACAGTAAAATTCAGGAGCCTGGGCCCCCACCAGGGCTTCCCCTGCCTCATAAAATGCCCCCCCCCCCCCCCCCCTGTAACCGCAATTCCTGAATCCTCCTAGATTAAAGATAAAAGAATAATTGCAAAACAGAAAGAACAATAAGCATACTTTAGTTCACAAAGTCAGGAAATGGGATACATTTTTCACAATGCAGCGCGAGCTATTCCACCCTCCTGTACACGTCGTAGCTCTCAATATCCATAGCATAGACAGAAGATTCAGAGAGTATCATATTTTTTTTCGAAAAAGAAATGAAATTTAACAATATCTTATTATGTAAATTATAAGGATAAAACAGCAGACTAAGTCAATTGCCCTCTGATGATTGTAGTCGGTAGCCTTGAAAGTGTTGGATACTGGCGCACGTAAAGGACATCCGTTTTTTAATCTTCCAAAAAGTTGTCACTCTTTAATATACGGAGAGAGAAACTGCGCAAGTCTCGCGATAAACAGGCTGTAAACTCCTCGAATTTCTCGCGCACTTGACATAGATCTTGGATGTAATAGGATGGCATCCATGAGAGAATATGATACATTTTTAACTATGACATCACAGCCTACTGCACTAGTAATAGTTATTGTATATTTATTTCGGTGTATCTTGATTTATTTGGACGAAAGGCGTTGACGAGTGTGAAACACGAATCTCCACCCTTCGTCCAAATAAAACAAGATACACCGAAATAAATATTCAATAACTTACTTGTATCATGACCAATTAGAAATATAATATCTGTCATGTGACTAGTGGTTATTGCATGGGTTTTTTAATTACCCAAATGAAAAGTGAAGTTTTTGTCAGGTGATCGCTTGGGTATTTTCCTCTTCCCGTCATGCATGCTTATCGCCCAATAGTTGGTGAGAGGGGATGTGCAGAATGTGTCTGATCAGAGCACCTCAACTATGATCATTGGCTATTTACACGAGTTAGGTTTACAGTTTTTATTCAATGATGACCAGACCGCCGCGGTGGCCGAGATGTTAGAGCGTTCGCCCCGCATGCGGAAGGCCGTGGTTCGAATCCCGGCTACGACAGACCTAAGTCGTTAAAACAGGTAGTGACAGTTCCATCGCCAAATGCTCGGCATCAGGTGTGAATGTCACGGCTCCTCGGAGATGACCTTAAAAACGGATGACCCGTGTCATAGTAGGTGTGGCACGCTAAAGAACCCTCACTGCTCAATGGCCGTAAGCGCCGAGCATAGGCCTAAATTTGAAGCCCTTCACCAGTCTTGGTGACGTCTCCATATGAGTGAAAAGTTCTCGAGTGAGACGTTAAAAAGGACTGGTTCACGATTTCTGAACAACATATATTTTTATTTTTGATGTGAAACATTAAAAATATAACTCATTTAATGTTGTCAGCCAACATTTTGACCTACTGAATGCAAGAATAAAAGCAATATTTTAGCCTTAAATCTGTGTTATGTAAACAAAGACTCGAGTCTTTTTATGTAAACAAACAAACCAGTGAAATATCAATTTTGTAGTATAAAGCATCTTAGTTTTGCATAATGACAAATTTTAACTTTTAGATGACACATTTTACCCGAAGAATGCTTAAAATGTGAAAGATAAAATAAACTTAGATCGATACCCATTTCTTCTGAAAATTTCGTAAACAATAACATACCACAATCTTTGTTTACAAAACAAATAATGAACTCTCTAAAATGAGCTTCTGTGATAATGTATAACCTTAATTTTTATGTGAAATCATTTGAACACATTAGGCAGTGGACTCTGGTCATTAAAAGTGAAAAACAAAATTTTTGGAAAGATGGTGAGTCAGTCCCTTTAAGCAAGATACATGTAATCAATCAATGATGACCATGAGGATTTTTTCACAAGCATGTGAGGTTCACACATTTCGTGAAATAAACTGGGAGATGATAAAATGGATATCGACACGGCCGCGAGCTTAGATCTAGTGAATTCTAATTTGAACTTCACCATGTGTTGCAATTGTCAGGTGGTGTTCAATAATTTATTTAAACAGCAGTTTTAAAAAATATGCAAATGATGGTTCCGCCCACTGGTGTATCTCCAGTTATTGTACACTTTTTATAAAGGGAAAACACCACAGCCATGATACAACGTTGGTTACAACGCATCAAAGTCTCTCATGGATACCATCGTATTACATCCGAGATTAGCCTAGTACCCGAGGCCATCCGAGTGCAAGCAAAATGATGGTTTATTTTT
Source organism: Ostrea edulis (assembly GCF_947568905.1). Taxonomy (NCBI): domain Eukaryota; kingdom Metazoa; phylum Mollusca; class Bivalvia; order Ostreida; family Ostreidae; genus Ostrea; species Ostrea edulis. The sequence goes on along the minus strand of NC_079164.1, from coordinate 93,518,280 downwards.
TCTCGAAATAGAGGGCAGTTTTTTTTTAAGGAAAACTCGGGGATCATGAAATTTACAATTTTGGTAGAGGCCTTCCTGCTCTACATCACTATGCATTTAGTTTTAACATGTGCTGTTCGAGAGAAGATTTTTTTTAAATTGGTCAATTTTGGGCAGTTTTTGCCCCGCCAGGGCCCCAAGAGTGCTAGAATCCTGTAATTTACAATGTATATCCCCCTTGTCCCAAAGATGCGTCATACCAAATTTGAAAAGAATTGGAGTGGTAGTTACATTTTGTATCAAGAAGTTAAAAATGTTCAGTTGTTAACGCACGACGACAACCAATCGCAATATGTCACCTATGTTTCGCTATCTCCGTTCTTGACATATTCTACATGCATCTGGCAGATTGCAGGATGACACGTGGAACAAGCCTGGGTACTTTCGTGTACGTGTTAAACCATAAAAAGGGACGTACAGACTGAATAACAATGAAAAATGGAAATAAAGCAATAGGTTTAATTCTATGTTGATCATTCACAAGAAATAGGATATAAATGAGCATAAAAAAGTCTAAATCTTTTGCTTTATCGAAATCGGAACTTTTTACTGCAATTTCCTCTCTGTATTGTGTAACGACCACTTCTCATACCAGGAAATCTACATATATCAAATATTTCATAGGTCAGTGTTGAAGATAGTCAAACTCAACAATGCCGTCTACGTTTTGAGTTGAGCAATGATGGCTTTGCAGAAATCTGGAAGATCCTTTGGCAAACGCGAAGTAATCATGTTCCCATCAACTACCACTGGAGAATCTTCGTATAAACCCCTGAAATGCATACGGAGATATACAATATACATGTACACACAAATACTTATAATACCTGGGTAGTTCTATACGGAAATTTATATTGTTATACCCCCCGCAACAAGTTGGGGGGGGGGGGGGGGGGGGATACTGGAATCGGGTTGTCCGTCCGTCTGTAGACGCAATGGTTTCCGGGCTCTAAAGCATTATCCTTTCCACCTACCGTCACCATATCATATATATGGACTAGCCATGGGATGAAGATGTTCCCTATCGATTTTGGGGTCAAAAGGTCACGCGCACTGGACATCGAAGTAGCAATATGGTTTCCGGGCTCTAAAGCGTTATTCTTTCCACCTACAGTCACCATATCATACATATGGATTACCCATGGGATGAAGATGTTCCCTATCGATTTTGGGGTCAAAAGGTCAAAGGTCACGCGCACTGGACATCGAAGTAGCAATATGGTTTCTGGGCTCTAAAGCGTTATCCTTTCCACCTACAGTCACCATATCATACATATGGACTACCCATGGGATGAAGATGTTCCCTATCGATTTTGGGGGTCAAAAGGTCAAAGGTCACGTGCACTGGACATCGAAGTAGCAATATGGTTCGGTTTGTCATGCCATTTGTTTTTTACACTCAGAAAAGAGGTAGTTTATACCTATTACCAACACCCTTTGGGATATTGGGGTAAGCGGGGGGTATTCTTAGTAAGCATTGCTCACAGTACCTCTTGTTTTGTCTGAAAGCACATGTGACAAATAGAATAGCAGACACAGACGACAGATAGAATAGCAGACACAGACGACAGATAGAATAGCAGACACAGACGACGAATACAATAACAGACACAGACGACAAATAGAATAGCAGACACAGACGACAGATAGAATAGCAGACACAGACGACAAATAGAATAGCACACACAGACGACAGATAGAATAGCAGACACAGACGACAGATAGAATAGCAGACACAGACGACAGATAGAATAGCAGACACAGACGACAAATAGAATAGCAGACAAAGACGACAAATAGAATAGCACACACAGACGACAGATAGAATAGCAGACACAGACGACAAATAGAATAGCACACACAGACGACAGATAGAATAGCAGACACAGACGACAGATAGAATAGCAGACACAGACGACAGATAGAATAGCAGACACAGACGACAAATAGAATAGCACACACAGACGACAAATAGAATAGCACACACAGACGACAGATAGAATAGCAGACACAGACGACAAATAGAATAGCAGACACAGACGACATAGAATAGCCGACACAGACAACATATAGAATAGCAGACACAGACGACGAATACAATAACAGACACAGACGACAAATAGAATAGCAGACACAGACGACATATAGAATAGCAGACACAGACGACAGATAGAATAGCAGACACAGACGACAGATAGAATAGCAGACACAGACGACAAATAGAATAGCAGACACAGACGACAAATAGAATAGCAGACACAGACAACAAATAGAATAACAGACACAGACGACAAATAGAATAGCAGACACAGACGACAAATAGAATAGCAGACACAGACGACAAATAGAATAGCAGACACAGACGACGAATACAATAACATACAACAAATAGAATAGCAGACAAAGACGACAAATAGAATAGCACACACAGACGACATATAGAATAGCAGACACATACAACAAATAGAATAGCAGACACATACAACAAATAGAATAGCAGACAAAGACGACAAATAGAATAGCACACACAGACGACATATAGAATAGCAGACACAGACGACATATAGAATAGCAGACACAGACGACATAGAATAGCCGACAGGGACAACATATAGAATAGCAGACACAGACGACGAATACAATAGCAGACACAGACGACAAATACAATAGCAGACACAGACGACAAATAGAATAGCAGACACAGACGACAGATAGAATTGCCGACACAGACAACAAATAGAATAGCACACACGACGACAGATAGAATTGCCGACACAGACGACAAATACAATAGCAGACACAGACGACAAATAGAATAGCAGACACAGACGACATATAGAATAGCAGACACAGACAACAAAGAATAGCCGACATAGACGACAGATAGAATAGCAGACACGGACGACAAATAGAATTGCCGACATAGACAACAAATAGAATAGCCGACACAGACAACAAATAGAATAGCAGATACAGGCGAAAATAGAATAGCGAAAGCTGATGTCGAATGCTTTTAGATTTTGAAATGTTGCTATGATGACATGTGACGTCAACACTGAACAACTGAAGCGTGGATACTATGAAATGATTGCTAGAAAATTGAATTATCAAACATAAGAGAGAAATAATACCCCGAGTTTGGGGCTTAAATGAATGGAAATCTCCACGCTAACCCCCCGATCTTACTAAGGAAAACTACCACAGTTGTAGAATAAAGAAGCGATTTGCCATTATAACTGATATACTTGACATCATTGAATACGAAAATACTAAATGTTAATTCTATTTCAATGAAAAGGTCATTTTGACACTTTAAAAAAGTTTTACTTAGTATTCATTTTTACTTAAAATCGTAATGATAAGTAATTAATTACTTAATATTGCTATTACTGAACAAGCTTGCTTATTACTCACTGTTCCGACTAATTATATTACTTTAAGATATCTATTACGAAATGCATATACTTGTTTTAAAAATTCTTAGTAAAACTATTTAGAGTCAATAAGTAACAGTAAATATAACAGAATTTTAAATTTGGGGTATCTATTTTTAAACTATTCATTCCATTAAATTTTTGTTAATTGATATTACAAACAAATTTTATTGGAAAATTTCTGAGACTTTTTAAAAAAACCTATCTATCTAAATTTAACACAGAAGAATAGAAAGGCTCCATGACAACGTCTCGTTGAACGAAAAAAAACAACACACCCCATAAAACAACTTGACCACGTACCACGTATGGAAGCTCAGTCAGACACAATGAAAGTGACGAAATGTTGTGATTTTCATAATGCAAAAATCATAATTTGTACTTGGTTATTTAAGCTAAAACTGCTTTCCCTCTTTTCTTGATAGTCAGAAAGTGTTTATTGGTTTTGCACCACCTTGATTCCACTTAACAAAACTGCTGCATGACTATCTGTCGTCTGTGTCTGCTATTCTATTTGGCATTCACAGTTACTCATTGTGTATTAAACCTCTAACAAGTTTAGAAACAAGAGGCCCAAGGGCCACATCGCTGAGCTGAGCTACCTTGGCCAGCATCTGAAGACTTTCCATATATATTTGCATGTAAAACCTCAGTTCCTATTGCGGCCCCAACCTACCCCTGGAGGCCATGATTTTTACAAACTTGAATCTGTACTATGTCAGGAAGCTCTCATGTAAATCTCAGCTCCTCTGGCCCATTGGTTCTTGAGAAGATGAGTTTTAACGGGTTTTTTTTTTTCTATTTACATGTATTCCCAATTCCCCTTGTAAAACTTTGATCTCCTATTGTGGCCCTAAACTACCGCCGGGGGCCATGAGTTGAACAAACTTGAATGTTTCCCTAAATATTTCTATGTAAAACTTTGATACCCTATTTTGGCCCCAATCTACCCCTGGGGCCATGATTTGAACAAAATGAATCTGCACTATGTCAGAAAACTTTCATATAAATTTCAGTTCTTCTGGCTCATTGGTTCTTGAGAAGATGATTTGTAAAGATTTTTCCTATACATTTCTACGTAAAACCTTGATCCCCTATTGTGGCCCCAATCTACCCTTGGGGGCCATGATTTGAACATGATTTGAACACACTTGAATATGCACTATGTCAGGAAGCTTTCATGAAAATTTCAGCTTTTCTGGCCCAGTGGTTCTTGAGAAGATTTTTGAATGACCCAACACTATTTTTGCAATTATCTCCCCTTCGAAAGGGGCATGTCCCTTTATTTGAGCAAACATGCTTTTGGCCAAGTTTGGTTATAATTGGCCCGGTGGTTCTTGAGAAGAAGATGAAAATGTGAAAAGTTTACGACGCCGCCGCCGACGCCGACAGACAACGGACAAATTTTGATCAGAAAAGCTCACTTGAGCCTTCGACTCAGGTGAACTGAAAAGGGTTACAAAAAGCCAACATTTTTTTTTTCAGATTCGCAACACATATTTTCTATATGAAATCTTTTACCCTGCATTTTCCACGTCATCTTTAATGGCTATGAAACAAGTGAGTCTTTTTCCTTTCAGAATCTTTGCCGAACAGAACATCCAAGCCCCATGACAAATAGCAGCTGTTGGTTTACCTGCAGACATAATAAAATATTCGTTATCTTTACCATAATCTTCATCATCCTCAGATATAGAAATGCAGTTAAATTATCTACTATCAGTATGAAAGGTGAAGATAACGAACAGTGATCAATCTCATAACTCCTATAAGCAATACAAAGTAGATAGTTGGGCAAACATGGACCCCTGGACACACCAGAGATGGGATCAGGTGCCTAGGAGGAGTAAGCATCCTCTGTCGACCGGTCACACCCACCGTGAGCCCTATATCCTGATCAGGTAAACAGAGTTATCCGTAGTCAAAATTAGAGTGCCAAGAACGGCCTAACAATCGGTATGAAACATGTCAGACAGCATTTGACCCAATGATAGGTTGTATTGACGAACTAGATCGTTATAACGACCATAGAATTTGCGAAATGCTGACTTCAATCGAGACTTGAAACCCCTGTACCATCAACTTGTTTGTCAGTAGCTTGCCTAGATTTAAAAACTGATTATACGCAGAACAAGCTCTTACGTTTCGAATCAGTTGAGAGATATAAACACCATATGCAGGTGATAATGGAATATTGCTACATAAATATGGGAAGTTGACGGTGGAGAAGCTGAAATCACCCCGTTTGCCATACAGTTGAGTTGTCAGGTTGCCGTTAATGTCTACTTTCAATAAAATATCTAAGTATGAAGCAGTAGTGGACGACTCTGTGGTGTCTTTTATTTCGAGCTCACAGGGATATATCGAATCGACATATGAATGAAAGTTATCATTGTTAATAGACAAAACCGTCGTCGATATATCTAAATGTCGAATTGATGGCCACAGCAAGAGGTTTCTTCTTCTCGTGTATAAGTTTTTGAATAAATTCTGCTTCATATGAATATAGAAACAGGTCAGCTAACAAAGGAGCACAATTCGTGCCCATGGGAATTTCAACAGACTGTTGGAAGACCTGATCACCAAAGACCACGAAGAGGAACTCTAGCATATTTTTTATTTCAACGTCAGAGTACTTGTGCGTGGAATCAGAGTGGTGTTTAACAAAGTAAGTTTTTGGATGACTGATCACTAGATATGAATATTTCCTTTTTCCATTTTTGTTGACGAAGCAACTGTCTATGATGTCAAAAAGTCTAGTCTTTAATTTATCGTGAGGAATAGCAGTGTATAGTGTTGAAAAGTCATAGGTTTTGATGTTATTGATTTGGGAAAAGTTTTGCGATTTCAAGTTTACTAAAAGTTCTTTAGAATTTTTTTAGAATCCACATTTGATTAACACCGGTTCTGGCATATGTAGTTGCACAGTAAGTTTGAAGTTTCTCCTTCACAGCTGTTAATATTTTCGTGAGGAGCAAAGATAGGGGCTTGGTAGAACACTTACTGGATCCAGCAATGTATCTTTGTTTGTAAGGGTTTTTATGTAGTTTAGGAATCCAGTATAGGTACGATAACTCATATTGGGATATTAAATGTGTCTAAAACTGAAACATGGTTTTGAAAAATTTCATCATTTGAAAGGGCAGTTGGAGTATAAGTACGATTACCAAAAATGGAATTAATACAAAGTTCGTTTAAAATACAGTTGTAATAATGAGCCTTACAAACAAAGACAATGCTGTTATTAGCTTTGTCAGCTGGAACCAAAACATATTCCTCATGTAACCTATCTAATTCTTTTATCACTTCTGCTTTACTTCACACAGAAGAATATACGGTACGTACTTTTGTTTTAATATGTCTAATGCGGGATTTTAACACTCCTCTTATGCTTTTAATCCATTCTGACAATGTATCAAGTTCTTTTTCATACTTAGCCCATCGTCTGACATAATCTTCGATAGCATTCATAATAGAGATGAAGTTCTGTCGCCAATTAAAAGACCGAGGTTCTCTGTATTTAGGACCTTTAAGAATAAGTGATTTGAGGTCCTCATTTTCAACTATATTAACATCACCAGTAATGACATGTCCAGCTGGACTGTAGTTGAAAGAAGATGAAGAACAAGAACATGTTGGTGGATTACGTATAAGATGGTCTATATCTAAGCACTGCAAAGTTTGTTTATAATTAAAAAGTTTGGATGCAATAGTAGAAGTATAGCTGTAGGAAATACAGGGTGTAGACTTGAACTTTAATTAAGTTAGAATACACGACTGAACCCTTTTATGACGAAGAATGTTGCTTGTGTTGACGGCATCTATTCCTTTATTTGTAAATTTGAGCTTTAGGAACTGGCGGCATGATTTGGAAGGAATGTCGTCCATAACCCGGCTGGTTTAAAAAGCCTGTGATTGGCAACATCCATAATCATAGAGTACAGTCTATATTCAGGTGTTGAAAAATCCAAGTGTAGACTGGCTGTAGCTTCTTCAAATAACGTATCTAAAACTCTCAATGGAACAGAGTAAATTTTTGTACGAATATGATGTGGACCTAATTGTCTGTTGATGTAAGGCAAAAGTTAATCAAACGTGACATCATTTATACTTGGTCTTTTCTATGAACGATGTCCATGACTGCGTTTCCGTCTTTGAGTATTGGGAAAGAGTCCCATCACATTCACGTTATTTCCTTGTATCGATATTTTTTCTCTCAGAAGTATCTAGATCCCATAGTAATATTCTTTAATACATGTACTAAATCAAATTGTCCGCTCATTTTGTACGCATGCGTACTGGATTACTCCAGAACCACGACTTGCCAGAAAATATCAATACCATATCAAGCTGTGATTAGAGAATGGATTTTGAAGACAACTGCATGCAGTGCAAATGAAATGTACTGTGAAATAAAACTCAACGGCTATTGAATATCTTGCATTGATAAAAACAACACAAGTACATGAATAGCGATGGAGAAAAAATGCAATACATCGCCTTTCTTTACAAGATAAAAAAACTTTAAAATTAAAAAAAGTTTTATGTAGAAAAATGCACAGGTTGGAAAGGATGGGTGTTAGGTACAAGTTTTTATGCCAATATTCGAATTCTGATGTTAACCTTTAAACAAAAACAATTTAAAAAAACCACCCTGATTTTTGGTCTGTTTTACGTCCCATTGAGAACTCATATTGAGACGTCACCAATTGTAGGTGAAGTACCACAAATCTAGATCTATGTTTAGCGCTCAAAGCCGTAGCAGCGAGGGTTCTTTAACGTGCTAACGCCTGCCACGACACGAGGCCTCCGTTTTTAAGGTTATATCCAAAAGACCTGTGATCTCACTTCTAAACGCTGAGCTTTTGGCGAAAGAGCAATCACTACTTATGTTTGATGGGACCATGGTATGAACGGGGCTCGAACTCACGACCTTCCGGTTACGAAGGAAACGCTCTACCACTGAGCTACCTCGACCATTTGAGCGGGTTGCTGTACTTTTACAAAATACATGTACATGTTTGTATTTCGTAGTTGTTATTATCACGAGGCCAATGTTTGACATATTTATACAAGAGGCCCAAGGGCCTAGAATCGCTCTTCTGATAAATTGTACAACCCCACCATTTCTATTCTTAGCCTCTTAGTATTCTAAATCTTTAGTTAAATCCTAAGAATTCAAAAAAAGTAGGTCAATGTGACCTACTTTTTGGTTTACACATTTTGAGAACCCAAGAAATATCAACTGACAAAGTTTGATGATTTTAAGCCAATTAGTATCTGAATATTGAAATATAGCTGTCAAATTCCAATCGTAGGTCATGGTGACCTACTTTTTGGTCATCGAACTCCGAACATGCAAGACCCATCAACTGACAAAGTTTGATGACTGTAGGTCAAATAGTATCTGAATATATAAATATAGCCGTCAAATTCCAAAAGTAGGTCAAGGTGACCTACTTTTTGGTCGACACACTCCGTTGACTCAAGATGCATCAACTGTCAAAGTTTGATGATTGTAGGTCAAATAGTGTCTGAAATATAGTAATTTAAATGTCAAATACCAAAAGTAGGTCACGGTGACCTACTTTTTGGTCGACACAAACCGAAGACGAAGACGCATCAACTGACAAAGTTTGATGATCCTAGGTTTTACAGTGGCCAAAATATGCATCTAAAATTGAAAATGTGAAATTTGAATATCTGCAAAATTCAAAAAGTAGGTCACTGTGACCTACTTTTTTTTTTTATAAATATGTTTCAAGGCCTCAAGATGCATCAACTTACAAGACTTGATGATTCTAAACCTCTCGGTATTTGAAATAACTTAAAATATATCTATAAATGATAAGCCATAAAATTCAGAAAGTAGGTCACGGTGACCTATTTTTCAGTTGACGCATTTCAAGGTCCCATGATCCACCAACTGACAAGTTTTGATGATCATAGGCTTCAAAGTGTCCAAGATATGCATCAAAATTAATTTTAAAATAAATACCTGCAAAATTCAAAAAGTAGGTCACTGTGACCTACTTTTGAGACAACTTGACACAAGGTCCTAAGATGCATCAACTGTCAAAATTTGATGATCCTAGTCCTTATAATGACTAAAATATCTAAGATTTAAGGAATTTAAAAAAAATTTAAATTTAGGTCAACTTTGAAGTGACCTTGAGACCACGCCCTTTGCCCCAGGGTAATGCCTTGAACAATTTTTAATCTACAACATATCCTCATCCTTATGTGTAAGTTTGGTGATAATCTGCCCTGTGGTTCTTGAGAAGAAGATTTTTTAGCAACCACTACTTTTGTTTGTATTTTCCTGATTATCTACCTTTGTTAAAGGGTCACATCCCTCTATTTAGTATGTATGAAAGCCCTTGGGCCAATGATACCCTGTACCAAATTTGAAAGAAATTGGCCAAGGGGTTCTTGAGTTATAGCCCTTTTTCTAAAAAGTTTACGCACACCGCACAAATGGCCATAGCATTAGCTCTTTGAGCCTTTGGCTCAGAAGAGCTAAAAAGAGTCTGACTTGCTCATTATTACAACTAGATGTCCGAAAGAAAGGGAGATTTAAAACAAGAGGCCCATGGGCCGCATCGCTCACTTTAGTCACCTTGGCCCATATTTAAAGACTTTCCCTATATATCCGCATATAAAACTTTGATCCCTATTGCGGACCCACCCAACCTCCGGGGCCATGATTTTAACAAACTTGAATCTGCATTATGTCAAGAAGCTTTCATGTCAATTAGTCCTTTCCTAGCCCAGTGGTTCTTGAGCAGAATATTTTATAAGATTTTCCCATTATATTTTGTATGTAAAGCTTTGATCCCCTATTGTGGCCCCACCCTATCCAAAGCGGCGTGATATTAGCAAACTTGAATCTGTCCTATGTCAGAAAGCTTTCATGTAAATGTAAACTTCTCTGGCCCAATGGTTCTTGAGAAGATTTAAAAAGATTTTTCCTATATATCTTTATGTAAAACTTTGATCCCCTATTGTGGCCCTATCCTTCCTCCGGGAACCATGATTATAACATACCTGAATCTGTAATATGTCAGGAAGCTTTCATGTAAATGTAAACCTTTCTGACCGAGTGGTTCTTGAGAAAAAAAATTCTCATACATGTACGTTCTATATTTGTCTGCAAAAGTTTGATCCTCTATTGAGCTCAGATGAGCTAACAAAGATGCAATGTACATGTATTTCAATGCTCGAGATTATGACCCGTCCCCTGGCGCCAGGGACCACGAAAGTCACACTTATTGTGGACTATGGAACGCCGTTTCTGCCTTATAGTGTAAATCAGCCTTACGTTATGTCGATAAATCTTTATATTATGTGGTTACATCATTATGTTATGTGGTTACATCATTATGTTATGTGGTTACCTCTTTATGTTATGTGGTTACATCATTACATTATGTGGTTACATCATTACGTTATGTGGTTACATCATTATGTTATGTGGTTACCTCTTTATGTTATGTGGTTACATCATTATGTTATGTGGTTACATCATTATGTTATGTGGTTACATCATTATGTTATGTGGTTACATCATTATGTTATGTGGTTACCTCTTTATGTTATGTGGTTACATCATTACGTTATGTGGTTACATCATTATGTTATGTGGTTACCTCTTTATGTTATGTGGTTACATCTTTATGTTTTGTGGTTACATCATTACGTTATGTCGATACCTCTTTACGTTATGTGGTTACATCATTATGTTATGTGGTTACCTCTTTATGTTATGTGGTTACATCATTATGCTATGTAGTTACATCATTATGTTATGTGATTACATCATTATGTTATGTGGTTACATCATTACGTTATGTCGATACCTCTTTATGTTATGTGGTTAAATCATTAAGTTATGTCGATACCTCTTTATGCCGATTGCATCATTATGTTATGTGCAAACATCATTATGTTATGATAAACTTTCAAGTGATCGAGATTGGTACAGATGAAAAATAGCGCGCTAAAATTCACAAATTCAAACAGCGTGTTTCCAGGATTACTTTTAAAATGAAATTGGGTTAGGGATAGTGACTGATTTGTGTCATTTTAGAATTTGTCGTCTTTTCGTTATTTCGAGGTGAAAAGACGACAAAACGATAATTGGCGACTTCTCGCCTCTAAAAAAACGAAAGACAACAAATTACATGTACAGGTTTCCCCGTTATTTTTTCTTTCTGACTTAATAGGAATTCAATATGAAATTTGCTGATGGTTGTGGATAATAATTAATTACACTTGCAAAGACGGAAACATTTAGAATTAAATTATGGTACTCAGATAATTGTGTTCTACTGAAGAAATCTTTTTGTGTGAATGTTATACCAGGCACGTTAAAACAGGGGGTTGGGGTTGGCAGGATACCTGGTCTGTCCCCTTTTTACAATTTACTTTTTCGTTATTTTAACACACAAATCCCATATTTTCTACATGCAAAGTTCGATTGATATGCTGCCTCCTCCCCATTTTTTAAAAGTAGTAATGAAAGGCAGTTGATGTTATAAGTGCTGAATTGATTGATGAATTACATATATTGTTTAACGTCCCTCTCGAGAATATTTCACTGAATATGGAGACGTCACTATTTTCGGTGAAGGGCTGCAAAATTTAGGCCCATGCTCGGCGCTTACGGCCTTTGAGCAGGGAGGGATCTTTTTCGTGCCACACCTGCCGTGACACGGGACCTCGGATTTTGCGGTGTCATCCGAAGGACTGTCCCATTATGACAAGCAAGGGCTACCGAGTACCTATTCTAATCCGGATCCCCACGGGAAGTGCTGAATTGAAGAATAAGAGTAGTGAACTAATCTCTCCCCCCCCCCAACGATTTATAAGATAATGATATTTGAACATAAGTACTTTATTGCTTGTCAACAATTTTAATGCAAGTGCGAAGTGAATCCCGGCTGACCCTTCCCCTACTTTAAAATACAATGCTACATATACGTGCTTGTATATCTCAATATCAAGACGGAAACTTAGAGTTTCGTGCAATTTGAGAGACTTTTAGTACTTCACAATTGAATATTTTTATGTCCAAACCCAAACTATTATTTGTTTTAATTGAATTTCTAATTGAATTCAAATATGAACACCGATGTCACTCTTGTAAGTTTCCACTATATTGTAAATACAAATTTTTTAAATAGTTGAAATTCATGAATGCTTATACGCTAACACTTAGTGATCAATATTCTTTCCTCCTGTCGAATGACATTGTACACCGAAATAGGACTCTCTCTCTCTCTCTCTCTCTCTCTCTCTCTCTCTCTCTCTCTCACATGTACATGGATGTACATGCAAAGTGACGGTAAATAATTGTCAATCCCGAAGAGACAACCAGGGGCGGAAATTAATAAAATGATCCAAATTTTAAGGGGGTTTTGGAAAAAAATAAGTTCTCCCAATAAAGTAATACAAGAAATCAACGGATTTTGTCATTTATTTCTCCGGGAGTGGAAGAAATCATTGCTTCTTTTATTGTTTAGTGCATTTTCCGAAACAAGATACTGCGATTTACCTTAAATTTGAAATTGGGGGGTTGGGGGTTGGGGGTTGGGGGGGGGGGGGGGGTTGCGCCCCCTCTAAATCCGCCACTGACAACAAAGTTTGAAAACTGCACTATATTCCCTCTTCTATACATGTATATATTTTTTGTGTAACCAAATGTCTATTTTGGATTGTGCATGTCACACCCGTATTTTCACCCCCAAAATGTATGTTATAAAGAAATATCGACATAACGTAATGATGTAACCACATAACGTAATGATGTAACCACAAAACGTAATGATGTAACCACATAACGTAAAGAAGTATCGACATAACGTAATGATGTAACCACAAAACGTAATGATGTAACCACATAACATAAAGAGGTATCAACATAACGTAATGATGTATCGACATAACGTAATGATGTAACCACAGGCAATTGCATCGCTTGGGGGTCGAATTTACTATATAAAGAGTAAAGGTATAGAACTCTAAATATAGGGTACCCAAGTTAGCCGATGTAAAAACAATAAATTAATTAATATAAAATTCTACTCGGTATTTTAATTTATACATAATCAATCTACATTACTACCAAAGTTCATCCCAAAATTCCGTATACTTCCCAAGATATGCAGAAATGAACTCCGAAAAATGCCTATTATTTTTTGGTTGAGTTTTAGCTGGGCCCTGACACTATACGACTACACAGAGTGTTTGAGCATTGCAACAAGCTATCAAATAGAATGTGCATCATAAAATATCATTTCTAAAATGAATTTCTTACCCCAATTCATAAAATGAAGTCCGTAATAGCTCCAAGTGACTGAAAACTTAAAACCGTGTGTACTTTCATTTTATCACAGTCATTTTCATCGGTGCCACTAACTACCCACTTTGACATCATTATTATCAATCGTCAAACACCTGTGATACTGTGATTTAGATAAAAATAGACATAATAAGACATTTGTATATTTATAAAGGCTTGTTATTAGCATAAATCATGTACTATAATGAATCAATATTGATCATTATTAGTATTTGAGTCTCTAAATCGTTATGGGTCCTTCCATCTCTATTGGGTAATTAGTCATAACTACCGTTGATGGTTGGGATTTTGAAAGTACAGACGGTTTAAAAAATTTCAGTCACTTGGAGCTATTACGGACTTCATTTTATGAATTGGGGTTAGAAATTCATTTTAAAAATGATATTTATGCTGCACATTTTATTTGATATCTTGTTGCAATGCTCAAACACTCTGTGTAGTCGTATAGTGTCAGGGCCCAGCTAAAACTCAACCAAAAAATAACAGGCATTTTTCGGAGTTCATTTCTGCATATCTTGGGAAGTATACGGAATTTTGGGATGAACTTTGGTAGTAATGTAGATTGATTATGTATGAATAAATTAAAATACAAAGTAGAATTTTATATCAATTAATTTATTGTTTTTACATCGGCTAACTTGGGTACCCTATATTTAGAGTTCTATACCTTTACTCTTTATATAGTAAATTCGACCCCCAAGCGATGCAATTGCCTGTGGATGTAACCACATAAAATAAAGAGGTATCGACATAACGTAAGGCTGATTTACACTATAAGGCAGAAACGGCATTCCATAGTGGACCTTACCCCGCAATGCTACAGAGCAAATTCGACCCCGCAATACTACAGAGCAAATGCGACCAGTACTAACCTTAAAGTACTTGGGAAGTGAAGAATAGCACACAGTATGTCACCAGAGAGATTTGAAGATAATCAACCATTTGAAAATTGGGCGCAATGGCGCATGGAGTTTGTCTCTTCATAAGTAAGATAAATGTACTTTCATGATAAGTATTCTTTCTTCGTTTGTAACAAAGTAAATGGGTCGCTTGATTTCTCCCTAGCGTCATTCATACCCTTTAAGTCCACGCGACAGGTATTATTCAAGACTAGTGGACACGCTATAATCCTCATCCAATAAGCAAACTCTGCAATCAGTTAACCCTGATCACCGTGCTCTATACATCGATAGCATATCGCTTCTATCGTCTGATAAAGCTTTACAACAATGCGGCCACATCCAATGTCATATTTACATTAATCATTAATACGTAGTTACTGAAATACATTGGCCAAAGGATGCGAGGAAACTTGCAACAATGGCTGGTATTCTGCAAGGATCCAGAGGGAAGCCAACATACAAACTCAAGTGTGTCGTCGTCGGGGACTTGGGAGTAGGTAAAACTACACTCGTCAAATCATATGCGGACAGCGGCGAAAATGACGATCCAAAGAGCGCGTGGCAGAAAGAGATTAGTATGGATTCGTGTGTCGTCTGCCTTACAATTTGGGACACTGCAGGTACCATGTCTGTATATATACGCATTGCGAAGTCTGTAAATATCACAGTGGTATCTTTACTACATATGTATAACCAAAGTTTCTATTTCTATGCATATGAGGGGGGGGGGGGGGGTGCGAGGGGGGTGCGACTTTCATATCCACTATAATTGATTTGAGCGAACAAGTAAAATATAAGAATGTAGATATAGTATCTGTCGTATAGTACATGGTTTGTTTTAAATGTGGTAAAGCTGAAAATGTTTATAACATTTTATCATTGTATATGTAGATTAGTCATTAGAAGTCAATACAGAGCAGGGCTCGAAATTAACATATGTCCGTCAGTCTGTGACTGGTTAAAAGTCTGGCGGACTGATTGACATTTGTTTTAGTCAGTCCGATGGGACTGGTTAATTTTTTAACTTCAGCATCATTTTGGAAAATATACTTATGAAATTTTATACACACATTTGGCATGCTTCGATCTGTAGATATCAGATGAATCTGATTCGTAAATATAAATCCCACATTTAAGTGTTATAATATTATCTGAGGCATATTGAATTTAATTTCATTTTAATAACACCAACAAAATATGTTTAATTATTTCTGGAAAACTCTGTTGGACTGGTAAATTTTCCTGCGGACTGGTTGAAATTATACACCATCAGTCCGGCTGGACTGGTGACATAAAAAGTTAGTTTCAAGCCCTGCAGAGACCTATAGCCAACATTAATTTGTGAGGTTTTTATATTGAAAAGTACCATTTACATGGCACAATTAATGGGGACGGCCAAGACACCCCCCTTTCTCCGCCGTTAGATCCACCCATGTTGACGGGAAACTGTAATAAATACACATGGCATGTTTAAGATATTCAAATTTCTGTCATTGAATATGGCATCTAATTCACGAATGGAAGAAAAAAAAATTTGATTGCGTGAAATTTTTGGTTTATCCACAGTTTAGGGACAAAAGAAGAAACATCCGGTCTTATTTTCTTCGCGTGAACCCCCCCCCCCCCCCAATATATATTCAATTTCTATTTAATGAGCAATTTACAATATATCAATGCTGAAAGAGAAATGAATCACCTGACAATTCCGTCATTGTTTTCATTTATCACACACTATCATAAATACACTGTACATATATTTACAAGGTCAATATGACCTATACTGATGATCCATCTAAAGAATGCTAGTTTTGCCAAATTCTCATCCCATTAAACAATATACAACCAACTAAATAAAGGAACACACCTCAGACTGTTGGAAGGCCTGATCACCGAGGAAATAGGATACAAAAAGATCACCGAGGAAATAGGATACAAAAAGATCACCGAGGAAATAGGATACAAAAAGACATTCGGTTTATATATTTGATAGTATAACGATTTGTTTCACATGAAAATACTAGTCTTAAATATATTGTTTTAACAAACCACTATCTAGTGTCAGAAAAATGTTTAAATTGTATGAACCTTTTGAGTATCATGCATGTAGAGGACAAGTGCCAAAGATCCCCCCCTCTCTCTCTTTCTCTCTATCCCCTCCCTCTCTTAAATTCTGGTTCTAAAGTTTTTGTTATAGTACCAATTCAAACATTTTCTTTAACTAACTAGATCGATCCTAAAAGATTAAAGGAGAGAGTTAGAGAGAGAGGGGGGAGGAGAGAGAATTTTGACATAATACATCTTAAAATCTTACACGTACTCCGTATCTTAAACGACACAACGCATGTTTCTAAACTTTTTCATTTTTTCAGCAAAATTAACTCTTTTTATGCCTAAAACTACTTTAAATGTGTTTTAAATGAAATATTTTGCGTAGTTTTCGAGTTTGAAAGCGATGAAATTCAAATCTTGCGATATGCATATTTTCTTTCGCTAGTTTACGCGCCATTTTGTGTGACGTCATATGCGCCCTCGGGTTTGAAAACATCTATTAGCCATTTCATAAACAGATTAGATTTAATCAACAAAAAACCAATTGTCACGTTAACGGCTTGTAAATAATAATGTATTAAGATGTTTTGTGCCGTGCTCGGGTGTACTAGTTGTCGGTAGAAAGGATTTAGACTGAGTATTTTTCAATTTTTCGAAGGAAGGTACGAGAAAAAAGACGTGGATAATTTTTTTGTTGGAGCAAGAACTTTACCTTAAAAAACACACCCAGTCACCTTTTCAAACATCGCTTGGACAGAGACCCTGATAAACTGCGAGAAAATGGATATATCGAAGCTATAAGCACTGGTAGGCCTATAGCATACATTCTGTTTTGCTCTTCAAATTCAATACACACTCGGATCAACTGACCTTCACCTTGTAACAACATATATCGACGATACAATGTAACTTCTACCAACTGGTAGATTTACAACAACAAAAAAATAAAGATACAAAATAATTGAACTTTTAATTATACAAATAATAGAATTTTGTATTTCCTAACTTTAAATTGAATTATAAAATTATTTCTTTATTGAACTCGTAGCATCTTGAGTGCGTCAGTAGGCTATAAACGCCGTGCTCCCACTTCGTACTTCCTAAAGACGTGTAGATCACAATTCAAAAATAGTAATAAGATCGCTTTATCAAAATAAATAATGTGATTACCACTTTAAATTTGAATATTTTTATTGATTTGTGTGTGTTGTCTTTTTCTTTCTTTCCGAAATGCACGCGTGACAATAGCTTGGCATAGGGCCTAGTTGTCAACAATTTAACGTATCATAATTTGTCTAATACAAAAATAAATAATGATTGCACTGTTTATTTTAGAAAAACAGCGCCAATTACAGATGTATAAAGGAATAACATCCCCAAACAGTTTGTAGACAGCGGCCCATATAAACATTATTTACTCACAATTTTGCCGATTTCATACATGCTTTACTCGCTATATTTGGGTATTTACATCGTTATATGTGTGCACTGGTGGCGAACACATATCAAACTCGGACAATTTATCAACATCGATTTAAATGTTGCCCATGGTAAATTAATTAGGCCCCTAAAAGTTGAGTTTTTAATAATATCTCGCAGTACTTTCACATCCGAAGGGCGCATGTGACGTCACTGTACCACGTGACTACCTACCTAATTAACTCGACTTTTTGAAATCGGGGCTTAGATTTAAGTCTGTATTGTGGTTAAATATCGCAAAATTTCGGCGAACGAACTATTAGAATTAATTACTATAAGCATAAAGAAGACAAAATGCATGTAATATTGTATACTTTGAAAACATGAGATATGTCCTTTAAGTAACCAGCACGAATTGATTTGATCATTAAATAACAAAGAAAAAATGCATGCTTCTGTAAATCTAGTTTAGATTTGACAAGAATCCAACCTTATTTCAGCAAGCTTCATTCATACTCCAAACGGTAATGTTCCTCTTTGGCTTTCCGGGCGTAAAGCAATGAGTGATGTTAATGCTAATAGAAATATTTTTCTGATGGACTTTGAACCCAATATACTTTACGTATATCGCAATACGCTATTGTGACGTATGTACATGTAATATCATCAATCAAAACTGTTAAAGAGTTACTTGTCGTTATCCTATCCATTTTATTTTCAATTTACCTCCACAGAAAAGTAGCTTTCAGCGATTTTCAAATTGTGCCAGTATTGGATTTTGAACTTTTCAATTATAGTGTTAAATGATGAATGAGTTTGAATAAGAATTAGATATATGCCATTGTCAGAAATCCTGGATAAAACTAGCAGGCATGATCGACGATATATTGACCTATATAGCTGAAAAGGGTATTCACTCTGAACTAACAAGCTACGGTGTAACGTACATGTACATTATACATATGATCTTGAGGAAGGCATGCTGAAAAAATATATCTTGTGTCAATTTCAAATTTTAAAAAAATATAAATATTAATGTCTCAAATATCAATTTAAATTTCAAAACAAGATATGTTTGTGAAACACTGATGTTTGACAGCAAAGTCATTCTGGTACCCAAAGAAAAATCTTGTTAAAAGGAATACACATCTGAACTATCAAAGCCCTATTGCTAACCATTCAAATTTTATGGCCACAGTTGATTTCTTTTTCAAAAGTAAGACATACTCCCAGGTTGAGGTCATGAGGTCAAAAAATTTGGTTCTAAAAGAAAAGTCTTGTCAAAAGGGAATCGGTCCGATACACTTATGAAATCTCTATCACCAAACATTTTATAAAAGTTATGGCCTAGGTTAATTTTTTCAAAAATATGTCAAATTCAAAGGTCATGAAGTTTGGTACCAAAAAGAAAGATCTTGTCAAAAGGAATACGCAAGTGAAATATGAAAGCCCTATCAATAACCATTCAAAAGTTATGACCAAGGTCAAACTCCAAGATGATTGATTGATTGAATATTGTTGAACGTCCCTCTAAAGAATATTTCACTCATATGGAGACGTCACCACTGCCGGTGAAGGGCTGCAAAATTTCGGCCTATGCTCGGCGCTTATGGCCTTTGGGCAGGGAGGGATCTTTATCGTGCCACACCTGCTGTGACACGGGACCTCAGTTTTACGGTCTCATCCGAAGGACCGCTCCATTTAGTCGCCTTCTACGACAAGCAAGGGGTACTGAGGACAAAAACAAGAATGCTCAACTAATTCTATCTAAAACTCTTAGAAGTGATCGTAAGTAATTGTTAATAATTCTGATATCAGTATACACTTTGATTAATTATACGTAAATGGATTCAGATAACATGTCTTTGGGACATTTCTAAAGATCGAAATATGTCAATGTTGTTGTCCTATAGGAAACCCAGGATTTAATTAGTCGAAAGAAGATACTCATAATATTTATATCATGAAGTAGAAAAATAACCCCGGGTGGGTCTTTAAAGTAAGGTCAATATTCTGAAGTTTATTGCATCTGAACACAGTTTTTTCTGAATGATAAAATAAAATAAAAACCACCATAAACATTGTTACATACAATGCGGAACAGCGAAATAATAGCTGGAATTAAAGTGTTTCAAAGTGTCTCAAAGTGATTCTTTTTATCAAGAGTTGAACATTCGGTATTACTACAGCAACGGTATTTGTAATTGTATGAAAATATAAAGGAATTTATATCATCTCTGTATCGATAATGAACCGAACTATCTTTCTGGAATCCGTAAAATTCTGGAATATATGGTATCTTTTTATGATCACTTGATAAAGGTTACAACATACCTAGAGAAAATAGAGTATGTAAATTTTGTAAAAATGACATAGAGGACGAATACCACTTGGCATTCATTTGCCCTCATTACGAGGAATTTCATCATAAATATATCAAAATGTATTATTGGCAAAAACCGTTTCTTTTCAAATTAGTACAATTATTAAGTGTCCATAATGTACAGGAACTTTGTAATTATATCTTGGAATCAAGTTGCGAGAAAACCTTAAAGTTATTCTCCGTTGCTTGAATTTGTACACATCCATACAATCCCATTATTATGTATACATATTGTAACTGATGTAATAAGACATATGTCTTAAGCAATAAAGAGAGTATTATATTACATTTCTTTTCAAATTGTCCCTATTGTTTTTGTCAGTAGCTCTCTAGTCACATGTGGGTTTTTTATTGGAACATACAATTGTATTTTTGCCTGCTGCTTTACAGAATTAGGACAGACACAATGCGTGTTTTTAGTCTTGGTCAGGCTTAGATGACCCTAGTAACGTACGTACGTATTCCGCAGTATTGTGGTATTTTATCTACAATGATACTCAGGTAATATCACTCTGCCCTGTACAACTTACAGTAGACTACTGTTATTATATTTGGGGAAACCAGAGCAGAGAAGATTCATAGAAACCACATGTTAGCATAAGTATCTTAGTAGTAGGACGACAATATGGTTAATGTTTATTAGAAGACATGTTGCGCCAACGATTGATTGATTGTATCTTGTGACGTCCCCATACCGGTGAAGGGCTTCAAATTTAGGCTTATGCTTGGCGCTTATGGCCATTGAGCAGTGGGGGTTGTTAAGCGTACCACACCTACTGTGATACGGGACATTCCCTTTTTAAGGTCATATCTGAGGACCCGCGACATGCACACCTGATGTCGACCGTTTGGCGATCGAATTGTACATGCCACTACCTGTTTTAACGACTAAGGTCTGTGTCGGCTGGGATTCAAACCCGACCTTCCGCATGCGGGGCGAACGTTCTATACCTTTAGATCACTGCGGCTGTTCAAAGCGGGTTGGTTTGGGGATTATATATTTATAAATAGTTGGATAAAATGCTTTCAAGATATGAAAAAAATATTTCTTGCAAAATTCAAAGTCTTGTCTTTTTCTACTTCGGGCTTTGTGTTTTAAGACATTAGTATTTTTAAGACTATCTTCACACATACAGCAGATTTTATTACAAACGTTTTCACCGGCATCTTCATTTTCATCATTTTAGTATGCTTTGTTCCTTGTCCTAATCAACAAGGTCATACATCTAGTACGCATAGGTCATTTGCGATATCTGACACAAGTCTGATTGATTGAATACAATATCATAGGTATTATCAGTTATCACTGGATCTGCTCTTATAGAATATGAAGCAATTTGCTGTCTATACAGCCTTGAATACAATCTGAATAAGATCCGTTCACGTGAGCGGATCATAGGATCTGATTTTAACCATATTTCCTTAAATAGAGAGTTCCATTGTACAGTAGAGTATAATAAATATTCTAGAAACAATAAATATTCTAAAAATTACTTGGGAATGAGCTTGCCCCTAATTCTTTACTTGGCACGTCATGGGGCGGAAATGAAGACCTTTTTATTTAATTTGAATAATTGATTTTCCTCATAATTTTTGCTATGATCAAGAAAGATTTTATTTAGGAGTTTTTTCTGGAAAAAAATCTACATTTGAAAAATTAGATTTTAGTTTGCATTTTATCATTTCGCGTACACCTTTCCGACATATAGGGGTAAATAAACTTACACTAAACGTTGGTTTATTTTGATAATTTGCATAAAATGTCGATACCCGAGTGTGACCTTATTTGTGATAGAAGTACATGAGACATATCTCAACACCCCGAATAAAAGTACAATGCAAAAGACGATAGGAAAATGATGAATTACATGTAGTTCTCAACCTACATTGCTGAAAAGGGGACTTTTATGCCAAATCAATATGAAGAGGAAAGAATAAGTGCATAACACCCTATAATAGCTCTAGCAAGTTTGTTGTTATAGTTATTTCGGATTTCAAACATTTCGGTTGAGCATCACTGAAGAGACTTTATTTGTCGAAATGCGCATCTGGTGCATCAAAATTGGTACCGTATAAGTTTTACATTATGACTCCTGGGTCGAGGCCTCTGCTGGTGGACTGCTAGTCCCCGAGGGTCTCTACAGCCCAGTAGCTACGTACTTCGTTACTAGCTTGAAAATACGGATGTATATTTAATTGCTGTGATAAACTTTAGAAATTCATTTCAAAATTAAGGATTATCTCCCTCATGCATAGCTCTTATCCTTAGACGAATTTGACTCCACTTTTTTGGCACTCTGTTTCCCCCTATAATGGCTCTAGCAAGTTTATTGTTATTTCGGATTTCAAACATTTCGGTTGAGCATTACTGAAGAGACATTATTTGTCGAAATGCGCATCTGGTGCATCAAAATTGGTACCGTATAAGTTTTACATCATTGTGATCACAGGCAAAGCCATGAAATTCAAAAAAATGAAACCATAGTTTATTTACCTCCGCTCAATACACATTTATGAATCTATGCTGATACATGTAAGCCTAACTAAGGTGTGTCCTCGATGATTATACGAGAAATTTGTGGAATATGTCACCGCTTGTTAATGTTCCGACGATGTCCACTTATGTATATATAAAAAAATGATACTGTTGATGTTAAATTGAAAATATCAAGTGATGTTTATTTCTCATAGTGTAAAGAAAAATCGTTCTATTTATTGTAAACATGGTCATTGTTTGAGTATACAGCCGAACCCCAATATCTCGAATATCAATATGTCGAATATCATTGGAGATCTCAAATACATTTTTAAAAAATGTATTTTTAACCGCAATTCCTCAAACCCTGGGATATTTTGAAGTATTTTCTTGTCCCGATTAAGTTCGAGATAATGAGATTAGACTAATTTTCATTAATCAGAAGATACAATCGATTCGTGGAGGTGGATCGTTAAATGAATTCAGTTTCAACTCTCTCCCACGAGGAGTGCAATATTCCCTTACACCAACCTTTTCTATGATATCATCTAATTTGATCTGAAAACGGGACATACAGACGAAAAAGAGTGGATATCTGCTCTCGTATCGGACACCCACTTGTACAGTAAGGGATATACACTCGTAATCAGCGGCTTTACTGTGTACTTTGCAATAACCGTGCTACACTATTGTGTATGACAGTGTTTTAACTCTTTTTGTCCATATGGAGACGTTTTCATTCGTATCTTCTGAACACGTCATCATCATATGAAATGACTTCATAACAAGAAGCGTTGAAAATGTTTTCATATTTGTCGATTAGCAAAATTACCCATTGGCAAAATACCACGAGATGTAAAACTTTACTTAAGGTATTATCGGACATCATCAAGATGTGACATACGTTTTTGTTTTTGTTTTTTTGTTTAAGGCCCTAGTTAAAAAACTATCGGAGAATAAGAGAAGTTACACGGGGGGAAATCCATGTACTTTCTATGCAACATTTCCTTTAAAAAGTCCAACAGCCCGGGATTTTATCAAAATGCAAGAATATAAAAATCCTTGTCATACATGTATCTACATCTTCAATACTAATACAAACACTCTGTAAAATAAAAGAGGTCTTCATTTGAAAACTGTAGGACAAATTATCTATCCGCCATATAATATAAAATTTTCAAATAAAGGGACAAAACTCCTGCAAGAAAAATCGACATGGATTAAAATCAGAATATGATCTAGATCTAGAGTGACCTACAAACAGCAGGTTTCAGTAAATTTTAGCTTGATATATGACAAAATAATGAAAATAGAAACAGAAAACCCAGAACGTACGGAGGGGTGAAAGACCGTAGACAAACCCTGTAAAATAATGTCTCCAGTCCACAGACTTAAAAGATTGTATTCTTTTCTGCACAATAGGTCAGGAGAAATACCGAAGTCTGACAGGGTCGTACTACAGGGGTGCTCACTGCTGCATCATTGTGTTTGATGTTAACTGTTTAGCTTCGTTTCAACACGTACGAGAATGGTAAGTTATATAACGTATATTCTATGATCGTTATAATGATCTAGGTTGCCAATACAACCTATCTTTGGGTCAAATGTTGTCTGACGTGTTTCATACTGATCGTTCGGCCATTCTTGGCACACTGATTTCGACTTTTGATTTAAGGTACAACGACATTGAAGCAAATTCCACGAACTCAAAAGAGATTATCAAAATATTGGTCGGAACGATTAGGACATCGACTGCGAGGGCCGTTAGCCCAGAAAAGGCCAA
This sequence comes from Ostrea edulis, assembly GCF_947568905.1. Lineage (NCBI taxonomy): Eukaryota > Metazoa > Mollusca > Bivalvia > Ostreida > Ostreidae > Ostrea > Ostrea edulis. The sequence goes on along the minus strand of NC_079164.1, from coordinate 93,493,432 downwards.
TAGTCTTGCCGACCATCTAGGTCTGTCATATAAGGAGGTCAACTTTGAGAATCAGAAAAACATTAAGGACCTCTTTGAAACGCTTGCACATTTAACAGTTCTTGTGTACAGAGAACACCACTTCCAATCAAACGTTTCGATAACTTTTCCCCAACAACAGAAGAACACAATTTGCACGTGTTGATTTCACTAAATTGTGCATGGCCGGGAGGAATTACCACCTTTTTGTTCTGAACTGTTTCATTGTGCAGACCGCCGTCCAAATTATGACTAGAATTACCTCAAACATTTCTTACATGTTAATGAAATACTAGAAAGTATGATGAATAGGAAGCATGTACAATGTGATTGTAAAATGTTTTATTTGGAAATTTATATACTTGAAGGTTAGATGAAAGCTGAAGAGAACAAACAGTGATCAATCTCATAACTCCCATAAGCAATACGAAATAGAGTTGGACAAACACCGATCCCTGGATATACCAGAGGTGGGATCAGATGCCTAGGAGGAGTAAGCATCCCTGTCGACCGATCACACCCGCCGTAAGCCCTGTATCTTGATTGGGTAAACGGAGTTATCCGTATTCGAAATCAGTGTGCCAAGAACGGCCTAACAATCGGTATGAAACACGCCAGACAGCATTTGACCCAATGATAGGTTGTATTGGCAAATTAAATTGTTAAAACGACCATAGAAAATAATAGATATAATTTTAGGGAGCATTAGATATAGAATTCAACGAGTTTTATGTGTTGGGAATGAAAATAAAGAATATCTTGGGCAATGCTAATATTTGTGTTAGTGTCGGGATGTTTTCAGGTTCCAAAAAAAATCAATCACAATTAAAGGTATACGTATATATGCTCCAATTTTCATATTAGATTTTAATAAAGATATCATACCATGGTATTCTATGAATAAAATAAAAAGTTATCAATGAGACAGTCAATCAATCTTTTTAAATACTTTCTTTCCGATGCGATCCGAGTGCTGTCCACGTGACTGACCTATTACCATGTGCTATTTCCCCAGCAATTCTTGGGTCTGTGTATATCTAACTACCCTTTAGTGTTTTACACATGATGAAGCATGGTGGGTTTAGTCTGATATGTCCTTTTAATATTTACAGTCGATGAACTCGATGTTAAACCGGTACGGCGCCATTGTTTATTTTTCCGACCACGTGTAAAGAAGGCGCGGGCAATACACACATAAGACAAATACCGTTAGAGAGTTAAATTAGTCAATACACACATAAGACAAATACCGTTATAGAGTTAAATTAGTCAAGAATGAATTAAAAATTTCCACGTATTCCTTTCATCTGGGTCAATCAAATAGTTTACGTTACACAAGGTATTATATTTTGCCATTATAGATGCATTAGCAATGCTAGTTTGGAAACATTGTTTTAATCATCAGTATGTAAGCACCTACCATGAAATGATTCAGGTGTTTAATTTTTCATAAAAGGGACCACATTGCAGAAAGTGTTGCATTCGAAATATTATTTTCCACATGAACATGCAATATATACATGTCCAACATGTGCTGTTTATGTTTTAAATATTTTTCTTTACTTCGTGAACTAAAACCAGCAACAATATCTCATCTTTCATCATGTTAAAATACAACCATTGAAATCTACAGCTAATTAATGCTTGCACAAGCTATTTTCTTCGAGGAGTTTGCCGTGTAAACTATTCAAAAATAAATGAAACATATATGAGGCAGACTACTGACAAATGAGGTTTCAGCAATCAACATTTTTAAGGTCGTTGTAATGATCTCATTTACCAATACAACCTGCCATTGGATCAAATGCTGTCTGGCGTGTTTCAACTAATTGAGGCTGTTCTTTATACACTGATTTTGACTACGGATTATTCCGTTTACTCGATCGAGATATAGGCCTCATGGCTGGTGTGACCAGTCGACAGGGGATGCTTACTCCTCCTAGGAACCTGATTCCACCTCTGGTATATCCAGGGGTTCGTGTTTGTCTGATCCCACCTCTGGTATACCCAGGGGTTCGTGCTTTCACCACTCTTAATTTTGTGTTTGTTATAAGAGTTATGAGCTTGATCACGGTTTGTTATCTTCACTTTTTCATACCATCTTAATCTTCTTGTCTCATCATGCAGTTTATATCTATATCTAAGTTGTCAATCTATATCTATCAATACAATTGTATTGTGTGTTATTTCAGGAATGACTTGTTTATTCTAATTTCTTTTGTTACGTGGAATATTATCATCAATGATTATAATTCGAAATGTAAAACTGTATTTCTGATTGATCACAATATTTAAATGTATACTTGTTTAAAGTCGAGAATACAAACAAGTAGCTTTAATTTGATGAAAGGTTAATATACGAAATCAGTGGCCAACAGGTGTTAAGGACGTAGGATAAAATTTGTTATATAGAATGTTGCAAACCTATATGTTGATATATATATATGTTCGATACGCAAGAGCATGTTATGTGTATGATCAGTTTTTAAGTCGAGACCTGATGACAAACAAGTTGATGTTACAGATGTTTTAATAGTATCGTTTAGAGTCAGCATTTCGCAAATTCTATGGTCGTGATAATGATCAAATTTGCCCATACAACCTATCATTTGTTCAAATGGTGTTTGATTGTTTTGTATGTAACTTTAACCATGATAATTAGTAATAAAATAGAAGTTTAAGATTTTACCAAACTAAAGATGTCGGTTCTATTGAATAGAAAGCATTGTGTAGAAAATAATGTAATTTTGCTTCATTCAGAGCCCCTGGATTGGTTTTCTATCGAAAATATTAATACCATAATTTTATAAACATTATCTTTTTTATCATTGAATTACTGGTAGCTAATGACACTTTTACAAAAACATTCCTACACCAACATGAAAACTAATGTTGCTTTAATCTGACTCCAAGGTGTATGGGACTTAATCAATAATATCATTTTAAAGGCAGGGGAGTTAATCTTTTGTTTGTTTTACGCCCCTTCATTTTTTTCACTCACATTGGGGCACCATCAGCTGTAGGTGAAGTACCGCATATCCATACCTATACATGTTACTCAGGGTCGTATTTAATGTGCCTGACATGATACAAGACCTCAGTTTTTATGGTCAACTGAAAGGTGAAGATAACAAACAGTGATCTATTTCATAATTCCTTTAAGGAATACAAAATAGAAAGTTGGGCAAACACGGACCCCTGAATATACCACAGGTGGGATCAGGTGCCTAGGAGGAGTAAGCATCCCGTCGACCGGGCATACCCGACGTGAGCCCCATGTCTTGATCAGGTAAACGAAGTAATTCATAGTTAAATCAATGTGTCATCTGAAAGACCCATGCTACTCAATTCTAAATGCCGAAGGTTTGACAAAGGAGCAGTTACTATTTATGTTAATTTAACGCAACCCTGGCACGAGCGGTGCTCGAACCGATGACCTTCCTAATACAATGTGATCTTCACCTTTTATATATAAATGTTTTGATATTGATATTACAACAAAACTTTCCTATGAAACCACCTTTATGTTTACATATTGAAAAATCAATAGAAAACGATTACCCAACAACTGAAATTCTTCAAAAAAAGTCTTTTTATTGGTGCATCTCATGTATTAATGACCGATTTACATTTTTGCTTGGTCAAATAATAGAAAATCAAAGGTTAGCACGGCAAAATCCTACTTCCTTTCATGCGTTCGAAATCTTTAGTCGTATGACGATGAAGATGACCTTAATGCACTGAAAGTCTGGTATATTAAAAATACAGCATTATCTATTTGCACTGTGGAACAGTCATGGCCGGGGCACAACCTAATTTCTATCTTCGGTGGAGATTTCACTCGTAGTGTGGTAGATAATACGAAGCGAAATACTTTCTTTTGCTAGTTTTTATAAAAAGTCCATAAAAAGTTGAAAATATATCTACTTTGAAATGCAAGAGATTTCGAGCAACATTAGCTTTACATCTGAAAATGTTTTATTATGATAGTTTTGAACGTAACATTAACCATTATTATCAATAAAATTAAAAGTAAGTTGAATATCTCATGAAAAATAGGGGATTTAATCAATGAGTCACATAATGAATGGTAATGCTATGCATTACTGATGGGCAATCAGACGAAAATCATAATTTAAAAAAAAAACCAAATTATTTTCTTTTGTAAAAAGAAAAATTGAGCGAGCTAACATACCCCAATCTCCGATATTGCTTGACAATGCCTCAAATAATGAATGGTAATGTTATGCATCACTTCAAGAACAGGACAAACGGGCTCGAAATTCTAAGTTCAAAAGGGGCACAACTCCCAGAAAAATTATTGAATAAGAATTTCCTGGGAATATGCACATCTACACTGTATGTCCTTATTTTAAAAGTAGTTAATCAGAGGATTAAATCAGACTCCAAGACATAGGGGCTTTCCCATAAAAACGATGAAAAGAAGAATATAGTACACACGGATGTTCTATTTCAATAATGAGAGTATCTCCTTTTAATGGAGCAGTGGATGTTTTACGGTGCTCTAAAGTCCCTATCACTATCCTCTTTTATGAAGAGAGTTACTCGATCATGGATGTAAAATTCTTAAACCATTTGCTGTACAATCAAAGAAAAGGAATTAAAATAAAAAGAGGTAGTAACATGGATGATTCTATTGATTTGAATGTTTTAAAAATCGTTCGGATGAGACCGTAAAAACCGAGGCCCCGTGTCACAGCAGGTGTGGCGCAATAAAGATCCCTCCTTGCTCAATGTCCATAAGCGACGAGCGTAGGCCTAAGTTTTGCAGCACTTCACCGGCAATGGTGACGTCTCCATATGAGTGAAACATTCTCTCGAGAGACGTTCATCTATATACAACCAACCAACCCATATGGTTATATCTCCATTATAAAAATTTTTTCGAAACATGTTGAAAGTGATATCTGGGGGAAAAATGGAAATGCATGCATTGGGTATATCGTACATAGGACTTCGAGGAATGTTCTAGCGTGACCTTCGTATTATCCATTTAGTGCTTAGAAGTGCTATAAAACCCATGTCAATAGTTCATGTCTTCTGAGTGTTAAAGGTTCATAAATTCCTGTATATCCAACGAAAAGAATGCACTTTTTATAGCTGTACATTTTAACCTTGAAAAACTGGAAAGAACTGATCTTTTAAGTTCAAGTAAAGAAAAAAAAAACCATTTTGGTTACGGACACATAATTAAATTGAAAATAAAACTACATGACCTATAAGCACGCGCTTCACCTTACCGTACCCGTGGTCAGACCGAACATGCATACTTATAATCTTCTGATCCCAGTTTGTCGGCATTCTTACCAGGGGTGTATAAAAGGTCATTTAACCTTTTTGTAACTGAAAATGAGTGGCGGATGGCGATTTGCGAGTTTGGAGGCATACATGAACCTTTGTTTTAGCGTGTATGAAAATCCGTTTTACTTATTCAGATGGCGGCATGTAGCGGATACGCCAGGGTGAAACTATTTCAAAATGAAGTCTTATTTAATTTTTTTTACCTATATGAAATATCAACAATGATTATTTTCCAAAAGCAAATATGCTATTCTGCGCGGCATTTAAATGTATGTACTTCTTAAAAATATGTTTAGAGTACAAATAAGTACCTTTAATCAGATGGAAAGTTGATATACAACAGCTTTAGAGCTTCTAGTAAACATTCTGAAATATTTTACAGCAACTTCACCTTTTAGCATTATAGAATATTTACTAAGCCTACATTTAAGAACGAAAAAGTCATGGCCAGGGCAAAAGGTTACATAAATATGTATGATGAAGGCAGAAAATACAGATTAATGCTTCTATAAATTCTTTCGATTGACAACGAGAACATCATTCTCATCAAATTAATGTATACGACACAGGGGGATTAATTTGACTCCAAGACGTATAGGAATTTACACTATATACTGTATCTGACTTTAATGCACTAGTTCCATTGGCGGATTAAGGAAATTGTGAAAGAGGGGGTCTAGCACTTGATCTTTTAGGTACTTTTTCACAATCTCCACCCTTATCCATTTACACCTTTGCTTGTGTACATGCAGTCACACCTTACCTGATAGCATAAACGGATGTTGCACAGATAAAAATAATCGTGACATAACGCTGTCCGTTGATGAAAGTTGTTCCCGCCGCTGCTCCGGACTCCAGTATTCGGTGTATGAAGCGTATACAACGTTTGTAACTGCACGATTACTGGACATGTACTGGGCAATTAACGGTCGATTAATGGACATGTACCGGGTAATTAACGGTCGATTAATGGACATTACCGTCTGAATAACGGACAAATACCGGGTTAAGCGAACGTGGGACGCATGCGAAACTAATATAACGTTCTTTCAACGTTTGACGAAGGGACTTGTACCGGTCCCGTGGACCTCCGTTTGACAGCCGTTCTTCGCCAGCTTCATGCGTTTCTTGCCCGTAAACATGCAGTTGGTGTCCATTACATCTTCGGTTGACCCGCTGCATGCCCGGTAGTAGTCCGGTCGTGACTCACGTCCACCGGACATTAACGGATGTGAACAGGACAAGTTCAGGAAAAGAAACGCATGGGTTCCATTAAAACGCATAACAACGCATAGTTACCGTTCACTATGCGGAATCCGTAGTCAAGTGGTGTCCGTTTCAAGTTTTCAACATGTTCAAAACTTTCCGTTGGATAGACTGGATTTCGCCGGACAAGGAGCACGTTGGCCGAAAGAGAAACGAACAATAAACGCAAAGGAACGGAGACGAACGGATTGACAATTTTGTTATCCGTTGGACATTCGTTAGCTTTGTCCGGTTTGGTGTGACTTTAGGTTATCAGTTGGACATTCGTTAGCTTTGTCCGATGAGGTGTGACTTTAAGTTATCAGTTGGACATCCGTTAGCTTTGTCCGGTTAGGTGTGACTACTGCTTTAGGGAGATCTGGAGATAGTTTTTATACATGAAAATGTTTAGTTTATTTACTACTTCTTTCCAAAGTTTTAGTCGGTCTAATCGCCATAATCGGACCTCATTTTGCAATGAAATTTTTAAAAAAAAATCTGATTTAAAGGTTACTCCCAATAGGCATTCTGAGCATTTCTTGGCACTTCCTTTTCACTTTCGAATTGTCTACTTACACAAAACTTTTATGTTACATATACTTTTAAAGAATTCTAAAGTGATACTTGTATCAGACGAATATATCGTAAATAAATATCAGTGTGTCGTCTTCTTTATCCTAGAATGAAATGATATACTGGTGTTGATAATTTTGAGTGATGTTGATATACACCTTTCATATCATGTTGACTCAAAGACTCGATATAATTGAATAACTCTAAACCTATTTGGTCCCCCAAAAGGGGGAAGTCCGGACCCTTAGGCTCATTTCACTCTCAGATCTTACTCTAAGAGCATGGGAAATTACCTGTATCTGACCTTCATGCACAGGTTCATTTCCCTGTTCATAAAAAGTTAATCACTGCAAGGTGAAGATAACGAACAGTGATCAATCTCATAACTCCTATAAGCGGACCCCTGGACACACCAGAGGTGGGGTCAGGTGCCTAGGAGGAGTAAGCATCCCCTGTTGACCGGTCACACCCGCCGTGAGCCCTATATCCAATAAAAGGGTCCAATGAAATAAAAGAGAGAGAAAAATGGAAAAGAGGCAATATCATGCACAACGTCTCCAATCCAAACGCACGCTACAAAGCACACTAGCCTTGTATTCTGACAATCATTCAGTAAAACAAGAGGCCCACAGGCCGTACTGTACAGTTATAGAGAAGGTGATTTTTGAAAATTAATGTATATGTTGCTGTTTTTCTCCCGCCTCAAAGACCCCGGGGTACAGGACTCCTGAAATTTATAAATTATGTTACCATTGTTATCAAGGTGCTTCATACCTAATTTGTAGTTATCAAGATCAAGTAGAATTTAAAAAGTTCAATTGTTGACCCATTTTTAAAATAAGTGACTATTTTTGGTCCACTACGATACCAAAACCTCTACCTTTGGGACTATGAAATTTACAAATTTGGGATAGGACTACCTGCTCTTTCTAATCATCTATTTAGTTTTAATATATTGTCAATAGCATTTAAGATGTTTTTAAAATGTTTTATACATAAACAGTATATACCAAGTTTGGCCCTACCCTCGAATCAGAACCGCTACACCAGAGATCATGAAATTTACTACTTTGGTAAAGGCTTTCCTGCTGCATATGACAATGCATTTTGTGTTCCTTACACATGTGCGATTGTAAAGAAGATGTTTGAATTTTGGTCAATTTTTGCCTCGCCCCTAAAGCCTTTGACGTGCACGAGACCTAAAATTTAAAATTGATGTACCCCTAGTCCCAAAGATGCTTTATAGATTTATTGAATATTGTTTACCTGAATGACTCAGATGACCTAAAACGTTGATATATATATTGAAAGCCACAAAGGAAAAAAGTATATGTAGTTTTTCATAGCTCAGGTTCTCGCATAACCTTTGGGCCATTTAATATAAAGATATGTCAATTTCCGGACCACAATCAAAACAACAAAATAAAGTAAAACTCAAGCAACCTTGTTTCAGATAAACGCTTGCCTTGTTTATCAGATATGTCCCTTTAACTCAGAAGGTTAAAAGATACATAAGCGTTTGAAGGAGGGTATATGTATCTCATTAATGTATGTCCCCTTAGGACAACCTTCTAGCATAACCGCTGTATGATACATTTACCTATGTAGTGCTTGAAAGTGCAATAAGGCTATGCCATTATCTCGACCCACGGTTCCTATCTTCTTTTGTATACAGATTTTGAGTGTGAAAAGTTTATAACTTTCTGTACATTAACGAAAACAATGAAAAATGTTTTAGAAACTTTGATACACATCAACTTGAAAAGAACTCGAAAATGAAGTTTACACAATGTAAATGTATTTATGTTCCTGATACACCTTACATTAAAAACAACAGATGTTTCAGAAACATATATGTGGAAATATTGAAAAAAGTTAACGTTAGATTTAGAATGCTTTTAAGGATAATTGACCATTGGGGATACCAGTGAATTAAATTTAATAACTATTTTCTTATGCTGAAGTAGTTTGACTCATGACATTTGACCTTCTGACATTTTCTTATGTTCGAAGTAGTTTGACCTTTGTCCTTCTACCTTGTGACTTCAAAATCACTAAGGGTCATCATTTCCTCTTTATGGGTTTCCGTAATATCGGTATATCAAGTTTTATGCCTGTCAAGCAAAATTGTTTTCAAAAGATTGTCTGGAATGGTTTAATCATGACCTTTGACCTGCAAGTCAATAGAGGTCATTGACTTATTTGGGAGTACAGTGAATCAAGTTTAATGTCTATTAAACGAGAGAAAAAAACCCGGAAAAAACCCCGTTATCTTCACGATCACTAAAACAGCTGTACCTGTTTTGGGACTTAGTGCAGGTTTTCAGTTCCGGATCAAATAATCAATTCATACCATAAAATTAGACATCAAAACAGTATTTTGCTTTCCAACATAATGACCAATAGATCTGCATTGTGCACTACATGTAGAGCGCATATGTGGTCTTTGGTCATTTAAAATTCGCGAATGTTTTATTCTAAAAGATCACAATGTAAAAAATTAATTTCGTGAGTTATTTGAAATAAGAAATCGATGAGTATATATATATATATATATATATATATATATATATATGTATACCCCAACAAAATATTACTACCGTAACATGCATTATGTTATTAGTAAGTTAAAGCAACACGATAGATTTTTTGTTGGTTTGTTGTTTTACGTCCCATTCAAATTTTTCATTCATACGGTCGACAGGGGATGCTCACTCCTCCTAGACACCTGATCCCACCTCCGGTGTATCCAGGGGTCCGTGTTTGCCCTACACTCTATTTTGTATTGCTTATAGAGGTTATGAGATTTATCACTGTTCGTTATCGTCACCAGTTGTAGGTATTTTTTTGACATAAAGGTATGCACTATGCTCACGGCCGTAATGGTTCTATATCTAGCCGACACCTATTGACAAGATTTCCGTTTTTAAAGCGTTTTCCGAAAAACACGTACCATCGTGGTGCAATAGTCTTTCAAACAGGATTTAATCCAAGTACCTTAACAATACGAAATCAATACGAATACTGTGGTGTATTAGATAAGAACATTTCATAGTTGATGAACGGAATTCAAACTTTACAACAAAGATTAATCCTTTTCATCATTTGGAGTGTTCGCCTGATATTTTTATTGATTGCTTATTGTGTGATCTTCATATAACAGGCAGCTGTTTTTATCCATGTTTATTCGTTGTCATTTATACTTAATAAATGACCTATTTCATCTTTATAAAGGAGGTGATTTTTAAAGATGGATGGCAAATAAACAGAGAGAAGATTAGATAAAAATACAGACGAAAAAATTCTTCGCTTTTTCTCAAAATTCTGTCCTTGATAAACCTTTTCAAAACATTTTCTTCCACCTATTCTGTGAGGTCAACATCAAAACTATATCCAACCGTCGTCCACCTGATCTACCGCGCAACATTCCAAAATGACCAACGGCAGATTTAAACAAGGTACACGCGCGCAGAAACACATCTAATACTCTTCTCATTACGATATTGACCAGAATGTAACGCATATGACAGCCACTCTTCTATCTGCTTTGACCGTCATACTCCATACAGAACAATTAGACAGTTCTTAATGTATTTTACCAAATAAATTTAATAAACCACCAACTTCCTGTCAAGACTGGTAGATGGTCAAATATTCCAATTAATGAAAGATTTTGTACATCAAATAACTCAGGTAAAATAGCAGACGAGTTCCACTTTATTTTAGAAATCAAATCAGGAAAACGTTTTCACATCCCAGATTTTTTAATAAACCAAATATACTTAAGTTTAGTGAGATAATGTCAAACTCAAGTTTTAAATCTTTGAAAAACCTCTGTCTCTTCATAACTAAAATCTATGATGCAGTCTGTCCTCCATAACTTATATCTATATTCTTTTCCTTTGTTTGTAGCTATAGTATGTATATCTCTTGTATTTTCTTTTTTGTTAGTAGTAGTTTTTTGTGTATTCACAATTAATTAAGACGACTTACCATTATCTTTTATTATTTATTGTACCTCATGTACCACCGATGGATGGTGTGAGTGAAAATAAATGAACTTGTATTATTATTAAAGCCCTACCAGAAAACAATCTACAAAACCTGTAACAACATAGTATTTGTAAGGATCATTATAAAAAATGTATTTTAAACAAACTTGACATTAATTCCACACTTCGTAATCATACTCATACTCAAACTGCCCTTTCAAAAGATGAAATTTATCAAAATCATGATTCAGTTTTAAGCACGTTTTATATCCCTGTCAAAGGGACGGATGAATATGAGTTACCGTACATATACTGGATTCCTAAACTCTTACAAAGATGCACTGCTGGATCCAATAAACCCAGCCCTTGTGTTTCCTCCTGATGAAAATATTCACAGCTGTGAAGGAGAAAGTCCAAACGTATTGTGCCACAACATATGCAAGAAATTGTGTAAATCAAATGTGGTTTCTAAACAATTCTAAAGAACTTCTAGTAAATTTAAAATTACACAATGTATAACTTTTCAACACGACAATTTCTCATGATAAATTAAAAACTAGTCTTTTTTCAAATCATAGGCAGTTGCTTCTTCAACAAATGAAAAAAGGAAATAATCAGTTGTAATTCAAAATATTACTTTGTTAAACACCATTCAGATTTTACGTACAAGTACTTCAATGTTGATATTACATTAAAAAGTTGCTGGAGTTCCTCATTTACAACATCTTCGTGGTGTTTGGTGTTCAGGCCTTCCAACAGTCTGTTGGAATTCCCATGGACACGAATTGTGTTCCTTTGTTATCTGACCTGTTTTTATATTCTTATGAGGCAGAATTTATTTAAAACTTTCTACATGAGATTGATCGTATCTTGTTTAACGTCTCCCTCTAGAATTTTTCACTCATATGGAGACGTCCCCAAGACCAGTGAAGGGCTTCAAATTTAGGCCTTTGCTCGGCGCTTACGGCCATTGAGCAGTGAGGGTTCTTTAGCGTTCCACACCTACTGTGACACGGGGCATCCGTTTTTTAAGGTCATCTCCGAGGACCCATGACATTCACACTTGTTGCCGAGCGTTTGGCGATGGAACTCTCACTACCTATTTTAACGACTTACATGTAGGTCTGTCGAGGCCGGGATTTGAACCACGGCCTTCCGCATGCTGGGCGAACGCTCTAAGTTGATGATACAGGGGTTTCAACAATCTTATTCAAAGTCAGCATTTCGCAAATTCTATGGTCGTTATAACGATCTAGTTTGCAACTACAACCTGACATTGGGTCAAATGCTGTCTCACGTATTTCATACCTACTGTTAAGACATTCTTTATACACTGATTTTGACTACGGGTTACTCCGTTAACCTGATTAAGACCCCACTTTCACATATATTGGTCATTAGGTGAATGATTCTGCTGTAAAATTATCTATCATCGCTTCACGTATAACTGCTAACGTTAATTGATAGCTTTATAATCGCACAGATTTATAAATTCATGACGTCAGTAAATCGAATACTGACATGGTTCGTTCTTTAGATGGCAGACAGGTATATGTATATATTTATAAATAGATGTACGTGTTTGCTATCAAAAAATTCGACCTTTTCTTATAATTGAGTTGGAATGATGTCATGATTGTCTATTCTATTGAGCTTATAAAGCTATCGATCGAAGCAAGAAATAATGGGTTTTGTGATGATCGATGGTTTTTCTTTTTGTCGAATTCATGTAATGACCAGTGTATCTGAAAGTGGGACTTCAACCTGAAAAGATACATTACATTGTCCTGAAGAATGCCTAGATAATATAAATAAAAAATGGGTGTAATGAACTTCAAGTATCAAGTAGAGAAAAAGGAAATCCAAGAGAACCGTGAATTTCTTATAATTCCCGAATAAAACAGTTTTAAGCAATTCAAAATGCTTACTCCTCCTGGGCACATGATCCCACTTCTGGTGTGTCCAGGGATCCCTGTTTGCCCAACTCTCTATTTTGTATTGCTTATCAGAGTTATGAGATTGATCACTGTTCGTTATCTTTACCTTTCCTATAGTTGCAGTTTTTCGCATCACACATCAGTTTTGGTGTATATTGAAAGGTGATGAAACCTATAAAGGTGAAGATAACGAACAGCGATCAATCTCATAACTCCTATGAGGTATACAAAATTAAGAGTTGGAAAAACATGGACACCTTGATATACCAGAGGTGGGATCAGGTGCCTAGGAATGGAACATAAACTCTGCAAATATGTGAAAATAATCAAAATTCGTTGTGAATATCTAATTAAATTTGGCATTACTTTTTGCCACATTGTTTTCACATACAGCAATTAGAATTCATGAAAAATGAAGACCGTCCACGACCTTTTGGACCAACCCCTGTCAAGTCTTAACCTTTCTGTACTTACATGCATGTTCGGAGGCGAGTCTAGACAGCTTTCCATTGGAGCAATTTTAAATGCTTGACCTTCCTAAAGGTAATCGTTTTACAGAAGTAAAGCCGACGATAAACCTGATTAGAAAGGTGGCGTCGAATTTAGGTAAGAAGAAGATCAGTCATTGATAACGATATGATAATGAGTATGGGGTCTGATTTTAATCCTCATTATCATAGCATTGATAACGATATGATAATGAGTATGGGGTCTGATTTTAATCCTCATTATCATAGCATTGATAACGATATGATAATGAGTATGGGGTCTGATTTTAATCAGACTGGAAGAAGATGGTCAATAAACTTATTGGCCGACCGTCGCACATATATTAAACTTTCTGCACTAACATACATCTATAACACCTCTCCTTGGAAGCGATAACCTTTTGATATTTTTCAATGCCTTACTTCTCCATAGGTAACCTCTCTGCTGTCGTAAATGGAATACATTAAACCTGATCAGAAAGACGAAATATGGTTTTGAGCAATTCAAAATGTTATAAATCGACTTCCAGTTGCAGATTTTCGCACCACTCCACATGCCCGTTTCAGAGTATATATAAATGTAAACATTTGGAAAGGTTCTTTGCAAATATCTAATTAAATTTGGCATTACTTATAGGTACATTGTTTTCACATATACAGTGTATAAATTCGAATGCATGAAAAATGAAGAAGACCGTCGACAACCTTTTAGGCCAACCCCAGTCAAGTCTTAACCTTACTGTACTTATATTCGGAGGCGAGTCTAGACAGCAAAATAAAGGTCTTTCCTTTTCAGCGATTTTCAATGTTTGACCTTCCTAACGATAAACGTTGAACACTGAAGTAAATTCCACATTAAACATGGTCCGAAAGGTGACACCGGGTTTATGTACAAAGAAGATGGTCAATGAACTTAAGGCCGAGCTTGACCTACTTCAAACTCCAGTGGTACGTGTAGTGCAATTAAGCAAATTTGGTGTTGGGCAGTGCTAATTGCTGCAGCCAAGTTGAGAATAAATTCCAGCATGTTGATAACAGGTGAACTATCGTGTGTTACTCAGCTAAACGAGTGACTCGTAAGTGAAATAACAAATAAAAGCAATTCAAAATTCTAAAGTAAAATTACACAAAGTAACAGACCATTCTCTTATCACCCATGCTTTCATGTGAGAGGTTAATTAGACTTCATACCTCGGCACCAATTTTAGTATTACCTACTTTGTAATCATTTAGAGAACATGTGTTACTGTCTTTTGTAAGCAAAATGGGGAAAGGCAAGCATAATTGTTTTTGGGATGTTAGTGAAATGCAAAACAAGGTTATAAAGCATTAGGTCTTGCAGAGTGATTGTGGTATTCACCCTCAAGTTGAACCATCACAGAAAGAGAAATTTGGTGGTAAAACCATGAAAACATTTTACGTACCATCACAATGCATGGACAAAGAGGTGCAGATAACTGCAGAATCTACTGGGTATTTTGAAATTGAATGCAGTGACAATAATCATGATGAAAGAATTGTCATCCTTCAAGACGCTGAGTAACAAAGAAGAATGTCCATTCAACCTCTGCAAAACATGCATAAAAGATAACGTCAGGCAATTGGGAAATGAAACCATTCACACCACCTCATCCCGAAACTCAACACTACGGCAGAACAGAAAGCGAGGATACTCTTCTTTCTCTATGACTGTGGACTTGACAACAGGGTGGGTCGATAATGAAATCCACAAATAACGAACATTTGTTTCTGCACTCGTGACCGAGTTCAAAAGTTCAGGTTAGAGCAGCAGCCTGCCCGTCATCAAAACATGAAACAAAGAGATAGTCACTGTGGAATATTGTGAATGGCATTTTGAATTGATTTTTTTTTAATTATAATTTTGATTTTCATTTGCACGAACCAGTCACACGATAATTTTGTTTCATAATCTGGCTCCAAGGAAATAAAGATTTCTTTGTAAAATGTATGTGTTTTGATACAATGATTTTATATTCAATGGCACACATACATATGTATACATGTATACACGAAGTTTATGCCATTTTCATACTTATAAACATGAAAAACGCTTTGATAATGTATAAACATTGCTTATGGCGGTTGATTTCGATTCTGTATGAACACTGTTATATTTGTGAGCTGATTAACACTCCAATACGTCAATGACATTCTCCTCATGGCGTGTATATCATTTAGTATGAAGAGACCTGGACATTTAAGTTTAAAAGTAACTTCTGCATCTGCATGAGAATTCAATCTTGGTAAGCCTCAGCAGCTGTGGTCACAATTGACGTAACTGTCATTCTTTCTAAAACAATTTTCATTCATCTCGATATGAACAGATATTTTTTATCATTATATATTTTTTAAACAGGATGGATGAAAAGTTTTGAAATATTATTTATTATTGAGAAACCTCGTGTAGGACATTCAGAGTAGGTTGCAGCTTGGAGTCTCAGATGTAGAATATGTTTTAAGATAATGAATTCTAACATAGTGCATGATAATACAAATGAAAACCTGGTCAACAAAAATAGGTCCCTTATCGTGCGCGTGTTCAGGGCTACCTTAAATGCATAAATCCGTCCATTGAACGGACCAATGTACAAGCTTGGTCGTGAATGACCGGACTTTTAAAACGTCTGCAATGTCCAATTTTAAATCGCCCAAGTTCACATGCATATAAACGTGCTAAGAAAGGTTTTTAAAAATTATGATACACTGATATGGATTTGAACCGAAAGCATGCTAAGGAATACAACCTCAAAGTAATCGTCATCGGTGATTCTGGGGTTGGGAAATCGACATTGGTCACTTGTATAACGAACGGCTACCCTACATGTAACACTGCTACCCACAGGATAGCGAAGTCTTCCAAGACAGTTTCCATTAATGATCATCTCGTGAAATTACACATACACGATACAGCAGGTATGATTGACTGATTGTTTGTTTTACGTCCCGTCGAATTTTTTTCACTCAGATTGAGACGTCACCAGTTGTAAGCAAACAAAGACCTATGCTTATATATACTAAGCACTTAAAGCAGTGCAGTGAGGGTTCTTTAACGTGCTAACATCTGCCGTGACACGGGACCTATTTAAGGTCATATCCGAGAGACCCGTGGTTCTCAATTCTAAATGCTGAGCGTTTGGCAAAGGAGCAATCACTACCTTTGTTAACGTCTTAGGTTTGACGTGGCCCTGGCACGAGCGGGGCTCGAACTCCCGGTTACGAAGCGAACGTTCTACCACTGAGCTACCGCGACCGTTACAGCGGGTATGGAGGTTAGAGTCTATGTTTATGATTTACCGAAACCTCGTTATGTATATTCAAAATACTTTAATCACTTTCATGATATATTTTCAATTTAAATATTATATGAATCGTATCTAGTTTGATGTTCTATACGAAGCTGTCCATCCATATTCGTTTCCTCAGACATGCATGATCACATTTTTCAAATATTTGATCAGGCTGATATTTGATGGTTTCTGCCAAATTCGCCAAAGAGTGTGCAGAATCAATTCTGTGTATTTTAAAGGGGAGAAACCTACATTGTAATATCACTATATTGAAATGTCATACATTGATACTATATTGTATATATAATTTTTATTTTGTTAGGTCAAGAGAGATACCGGAGCTTAACGCAGTCCTTCTATAGAGGAGTGCACGGCTGTTTACTTGTGTTCGACACTAGGAATCAAAACTCCTTCGACAGCATTAATTCCTGGTAATTCCCATACACGCGTTGAAATAAAAATGTATCAATTTGCAAGTAATGGCTGGCAATTTCAGGATTTAGTCTGTCTCAGCGAGTTACTATAATTTTACTGTTTCATTTTAAATTAGATATTTAGATACACTGTGAATGTGCCTCTCAATTCAGACGATCTATCATATGACCAAGGAAAACTACATACTTGTTGTACTTACTAAAAAAAACCATACATGTTTCATATAAAGAGTACGAATTTTCATACTATATCACTCTTAGATATATATCCTATCCCGGTTTGAGGGGGGGGGGGGTGTTGCAGCGAAATTTGACTTTTTAAAATGACTTAGTGAAAATTGGTGTAATTATTATTTTAACTCAAAAGGAGAATTTGTTATCAACGACAGCAGCACGCTTCAAGGTTTTGTTTACCCTGTGTCAACACATTTCTGATTAACAGTCAACACATTTCTGAATAACACGTGCGTAGCGTTTACAGTACTAACGGTCATCCTTGAAATGTCCAATTAGAATTCTTCGAATTTCTCGGTTGCTAATGAAAATTGATTGGTATCAGTAATGAAAATCAATTGGTATCAGTAATAAAATGTTTATATTTGCACTATCTGTTTATTGTCGTCATGAAGCAACCATGACAAGCAAAGGTGGAGAAACCTTAATGCGATTTTCATTTTAAAAATTCATTAAAGTGATTTTTTAATTCTTTTTAAATAGTACTTAGTACTTGAAAAAAATTACTCTAATGGTCTGCACTAATAATGTCTGCTAATCTTCATTTGCCCCTGTCGTGTCCTTTATGTGTACGGTAAGTTTCTATTTTTTCACGTCTTTAAACACAGGATGGAGGAGCTCAACCTTTACACAGATTGCAACAAGATTGACATCACTATCATTGGTACCAACTGTTGTTCGTCGGAACGAGTGGTGGATCGTCAAACATTTGAAGACTATGCGAATCACCAAGAACTGGACTTCTCAGAGGTGGACACAGCATGCAATGTTAATGTTTCGGATATCTGCGAAAAGTTGTCTGCTACCATTGTGAAGAAACTTCAAGAACATTCGTACTGCAACTTTGTCCTTGCAGATTGTACTCTTTTACAGAACAAGCCGACGTTAAGACATAGAATGGCAAATAAACTTTGTCAATGCTGAACCGCATCGAACCCTTTTAATAAATACTTGTCAATGACCATAGGCTTGTCAAGGCTCCAGGGGCGGATCCAGGAATTTTTGAAGGCGGGGGGGGGGGGGTCTATCATTAATTTTGGTTTTCACTTACAAAATGCGTTATTTTAATAATAACCTTTTAAGCAAACTTTTCTGACGAAATGGATAGGTGGGGCTCCAACCTCTGGTACCCCCCCCCCCCCCTCTGGATCCGCCACTTGGCCTCTCTGAGTTGAGAATTTGTGAAGAATTTGGTCAAACTTCTCATCTACTGTAAGCTATCGTTCGAAGCACGATGGCGTGTGTGTTATGGTAAATGTCAATGACCAGAGTTTGATAAGGCTCTGAGGGGTCAAGAAACTTAGATAAGTCAAGATTTCGGTCAAGTCGGTCTCTATACTGCAATCCGAGAGGAGTTTAGTTTATCTTAGTTTTTCGTATTTATGTACATGTTTAATGATTGGGAATATATTGTTATGATATTCATTGTACATGTATAATAACTATTGTATGGTTTATCTGTTAGTACCAGTCCTCTGATGAAGATGTTACAGATGGTTTCTTTATCAAAAGTATTCCTAATTAGTATATAGAATACAAACGCAACTTTTTGTACACATATTGAAGGAGATATAAATGGTAGTAAGAAATTGACATCTGGCATATTGCACGTGCATTTATATTTTGTCTTGCCGTAAGTAATGTGTAGAGGATATTCAATGTTTTGTTTACTAGTGCGATGCACTAATGAAAATATAAACAAGAGGCCCAGGGGCCTTATAGGTCACCTGAGTATCATGTAACAACCTTCCAATGTTTGAATTAGGTTTGTGTTTAAATATAAGAATTTTACTTTTGGATGGAAGAAACATTGAATAACTATGTGGTCATGAAGTACATGTGTCATTTTTATGTTCAATCAATAATCCTTTTTAAAAAACCTAGGTCTGAGACATCATAAAGAAAAGGGTTATTTACTCCTTAGATAAAACCAATATAAGAAGATTTTCAAAGAATTTCTACATTTTCACTATATGACCAATAGAGCCCCACCCTAACACAAGAACCCCTGCCCCAGGGGCCATGAATTTCACAATTTTGGTAGAGGGCTCAACGCTCATTATAATTATGCCCACAGTTTGGCTTCTTGATGTCCAGGAGTAAAGAAGAAGATTTTTTAAAATTACACTCATTTTGATGGTTTTTGCCCCACCCCTCAGGCCCCAGGGGGGGGGGGGGGGCAGGGACCACGAATTTCACAATTTTTGTTCCCCTCCACCCACAGATGCTATATGCCAAAATTGGTTGAAATTGGTTCAGGGGTTTCAGAGAAAAAGCTGAAAATGTTCAAATGTTAACGCACGACGAACGACGACGGACAAAAACAGATAGCAATAGGTCACCTGAATGATTCAGGTGACCTAATAAAAGTCCTGTCTCACAAACATTGAATTCTCGGTTTATTACATTTTCTTCAGTATTTCCATAAGCACTTTAAGCTGCCCCTGTAATGACGTTCAAAACGATATTGCGCTGAAAATATAGTGCCTTACGAAATATGCAAATATAATAATGAATACATTTGAACAACAAAACAACTTAATTCAATTTCATTTTGAGTATTCAAATACAAAACATGAAAAATCAATTATACATATCGTAAAATGAAGGTGATCTTATGTATCGCTGATAAATATTGCAGCAAGTAGTCCGGATTGCTATTTTTACACTGTGAAAATATCTATATTTATTCAGTGGATAAAGAGGTATAGCGCACTTGGTATGCAATTTCGCCTACATAAATACCTTTTTCTTGAATATCATTTTTTACAAATATTCTGCTATACAATGTCAGTTTATACTTGTGTTTACCCAAATTACTTAATAAAGATATCGATATGTTGATAGTATATTTATTTGACAAGCATAAACATCACCGTGATTATATAGAGTATACAGTAGATGTAACATAATGGGCATAAAAAATTGCAAACCTGTTGCAAAAGGACTGTATATAAGTCCGTTTGAGGAAATTTGGTTTAAGGTGGCCCACTTGTTGAAAATGGATGAAATATGAAAAAATCGTTCTCAAAATTTACCTTGAGATTTAGCAGCCTGTCAAAAGTTAAACCTTTAAACTTACAAGTCTGGGTGGCCTAGTGGTTTAGGTGCTCGGTAATCTTACACTTAAACCATACATTCCCCGAGTTCAAGTCCAAAATTTCTCCAATCTATCAATTTTTTGTTGGTTTTTCATTTTTTGAGGTCGTTTTCTTGAGGGGGGGGGGGGTAAATGTGATACATATATTATAACAAATATTCGTCATTTTCATCATAACTTCTAATATTTGCAAGTTACGACTTAAAGAAAGGGAATTTATTCCGAGATCATTGTAGTTCCGCTTGTTTACACTAACATGCTCCTGTGTGCACAGGAATTTCAAACCGTAATGTGGCTGACGAAAAGCTAAACAAATACTACAAGAAAAAGGACACAAATGCACAGCATGTAATAAGTAAAAATAAGTCAAGGGAGGAAAAGAACTGTTATACAGTTTGACTGTATAAATAAATAAAAACTCATGTAGCAACTGTCGTATGATATTTAGGCAAAGATAAACACTCGAATTATCAACCAAAGGCAAATGAACTGATGACATCTATTAAAGGCGCTGCAGTCATGTCAGAACAGTGAGTTAAGTAATGCCATATGTAAAAGGGTTGTTGTGTAATATGAATGCACAGGTCTATGAAAATATTGTACTGTTCATCATTCCAAATAGGGAAATGGTTTATTAAGTAAAGAACGACTCATATAAATGTCAGTAATGCTAAACTGCGGCAGTTATCTATTTTGGTTAACGAAACATCAAAAACGTTGGCCTTATATTTAAATATAACACGCCAGTCTATTATTGGAAACCAGTGTTTTCCATTTAGATTTCTGAGTCGGCCGTATCGTCAGCAAATGCGCTATACCTCTTTCAGTCTTTTACTGTTGAAAATGTAATAAACAAGTGTATTTCAATGCCTCTGTTTTCGTATTTATTGATATGCAAACATGACAGTTATGTGAAACTTTGTACTTGTTGTAAACATCGTAAAGGGGCACTCTTTAATAGATAACGATAGGTCAAGGTTGAGAAGTGAAAGCTGACTGCACTTCTGTGGATCTATTGACAAATCAGTCGTCTTAAAATAGTACATATACCTGTCAGGTATGATCTGAGAGGAAGCATTCCGACATGTTCATGTCCCATAGTGATGTCATCCTCACCAGTCAAGGTCTGTGTGGAGAGTACGTAATCACGAAACCTTGACTTGTGAGGAGGATGCAATGCATATCAAGTCAAATTCGCAATGGTTACAAAAATACCTATGCATGGCGACAGGCACTATTTTTTGTACATAAAGTTATGGCGTCCTTGTACGAAGAATTACGTATGTAACACAGAGTACTTGAAATTACAACGAACAAAGGTCGTTTTTCCCTTCCAAGGAATATGCAATGCAAATACATTTACTAACGTTTTTCTCTACGAAGATGAAAAAAAAACAAACAAAAAAACACAACATGATTTAACAGTTCCATTTTCCGTTTCATACATGTTCCACCAAATCAGTTGTAACAGTACCGCACCATATGCCAATTTTATAATTGTGTTGAAAAATGCACTTTCATCATTTGAATATTGTATTTTAAATATAGACAATGTTTATCATCAAAAATATGAAAATATAACTTAGTTGATAAAATACAATTTTAGATTAAAGACGATGTACGCTATGTTTCTATAAAAAAAAAATTTATAATTAAACCCCCAAAATTCCTAACGTAAAGAAAGATTGTGTAAGCTAATCAAAAGCACCCTACGTACTTATTCTGCGCGCTACACTGTTATAAAGCCATTTGGCAAATCCAGCTGTTTGGTCTTTTCGGAGATGAATAAAGTTATGATGTAATACACAATGGTTGTAAATAAAGGAGAACGATAGGAAATGCATTTTGCGTGGATGCGCAAATAACCGGCATTGTTGGTGTGTGTGTGTGTAAGGAGGGTGTTCGTTCGGTATAATTTTAAGTACTTAGATTTATTGAGAGTTCTTGAGGGTACGGTTGCAAAATGAACAATGCGATTTTAAAGTTTTAATTTCATTTCTACTTTAATCTCCCCGGTCCGTGAGTATATGTATCTAATTTTGAAAAAGAGTTTATTTTGGGGTATGCATATATATGTATATAGACAAAAATAGTTGATTATCAGGATAATATCAATTGTGCTTATCTTTTGTCTTTGACAATGAGGAAATGCTACAAATCATCTGATAATCTAAAGGGAAATACGCGCACCATCTGCCTTGATTACCCTGAATGGCATATCAATAAAATAGATATCTAATTAAGGGATCCATTTTTCTGTTTATTTTGTCCGAGTTCAAACGTTAATTTGTATTAAAGTAATTCAGAACTGATAGAATTTTAACATGATTCTTTACACACTGATATTGACTATAGATTACTCTGTTTCCCTGGTCATGATATTGGGTTGAAGGCCGGTGTGGCCGGTGGACTGGGGACGTCTATCGGTCCGTGTTTGCCCAACTCTTAATTTTGTATTCTTTATAGGAGTTGTGGGATTGATCACTGTTCGCTATCTTCACCTTTTCATAAAGACAGCTAATTACAAATTGGTCGACCTGTTTTATTTTTGGACAATGGGGGTCAAAATCAATTCACAAAATTAATACCATGTTTGGTATGGAATGCTGTAAATCGGAAAACATCAATAATTCAATTTTTTTTTCAATTCTTTTAAAGAAAACAAAAAGAGAATTTCATTAGAGAAATACAGTGTTAAAATCCTCGTTTGTACTCAATTTGAATTCTGTAAATTTCCAGTAAGATACACGCACCTATTTTTTCCTCCACAACTATATGATGATGACCTTTTGATGTACATATACACAAGTACCTAACATATCACAAGTTTCAAACAGTACAAAGTATTACAATATGGAAATCCATGAAACTAATGACGGATATACCATCAGAAACAATGTTAAAAGCCCAAGGTTTAGTGCGGCGCTGATATTGAGAATCCCAGGTTCTCCTACCTCGAATGCAAAGCAAGTGTCCTAACCACAAGTCTACCACTGCCAATATTGACGAATGAAATGTGTAGATATATTTGTTGATGTGTTTCAAAATTCCATCAAAATGGGAAATATTGTTAATGATTAATCTGTATATGTTTCTATCAGATGCACACACTAATAATGATAATGGGCCGCAACACTCACGCAAGGCCCCGCTAGTGTTCAGAAGACTGCTTTAAAAGATTTTTGTTTACCTTCTTTATTTCCATAACAAATTGTTGACCCCATGTTATTACCCTGTCCTAGTCCCATGCGGTCATGACTTAACCGAACTTGAATACATGCACACAACAAACAATGAGGGAATGCTTCAGCATCAACAATTAATCATCAAGAATATTCCTAATCATCAAGAATATCCCTAATCATCAAGAATATTCCTAATCATCAAGAATATCCCTAATCATCAAGAATATTCCTAATCATCAAGAATATCCCTAATCATCAAGAATATTCCTAATCATCAAGAATATCCCTAATCATCAAGAATATTCCTAATCATCAAGAATATCCCTAATCATCAAGAATATTCCTAATCATCAAGAATATTCTTAATCATCAAGAATATTCCTAATCATCAAGAATATTCCTAATCATCAAGAATATCCCTAATCATCAACAATATTCCTTAAAGGACCTTGTTGTTTTAATGATCTTTTCAAGTATCACGTAAATTTTAGCCGGATTCTAACTCCGGGATTCATAATTTGAAGGAAAAAAATGATATCCACACAACTTAAACAAAGGAAAAAATGCACCATTAAGGGCCAAAATTTGCCCCATGTTAAAACACTATATTTTACTGTTATTCTGATTAATTGCGATTAGTGTCATCAATTTCAGCCATTTTTAGATTGATTTTGATATGTTATCTTATTTTGGGGCAAATAAATGAAAAACAACAAAAAATCAGATTTCTAAAAACACTGAATAACGTTTATAGCAAACAAGAAATAACACAACAAACAACTCCATGAGTTAGAAGTCACTACATAGGATTATATTGGGGGGAAATATGAATAATAGATATGCCTAAATTCCTCATTTTGGGAGAAAACAAGCGATTTTAACACAAAAAATCACAGATTTCTGCAAACATTGAATAACTTTTATAGCAAACAAGAAATAACAAAAACATTTTCATCTGTTAGAACTCATTACACGGGATTACACTTGAGAACAATTATGAACAATAAATATGCCCAAATTCCTCATTTTGGGGGGTGGGGGGGGACATCATCTCATATGAAACTTTGAATCAGTATTTTAGCCCCATCCAAGCCCTATGGACAAAATACAAATCTGCTCTACGTTGAATTCTTGCATATCAATATGATTGATACTGGCCCTTGCCATGTAAAATTTTGATCTCCTAATATGGCCTAGGACCATGACTCAAACAAACTTGAATCTGCACTACACATACTAACCACGGCTGTCATTCTTTAGAAGAATATTTTCAAAGTTCCTCCCCTTATATTCCCATGTAAATCTTTGAATACGTATTGCAGCCCAAACCTTTACCCTGAATATTGATTTGAAGAAAATTGAATCTGCACAGGATGTCTGATGACTAATACTGGCCCTGATTCCCTTTTTGTGGTCCACCCTACTCCCCAGGACTACCATTTAAACGAACTTGAATCTTTGCTGCCTGATAATCATTACATATCTCAGTATGACTAATTATGGCACCGTTGTTCTTAAGAAGATTTTTCAAAAGTCATTTCCTATATACTTATATGTTAGACTTTGATCCCCTATTGTGACTCCATCCTACCTCCTGTGGGTCATGATTTAAAGAAGCCCGAATCTAACTTCGGACACTTGCATATGAATATCCCCGTGGGGTACTTTAACTTAGCGAAAATGTCTCAGATGGGACGTAAAACACATCTACAAATAAACTTGTGCTTTATCTACAGAGCGAGAAAAAACATCTGTGACTATCAACATTAAGTTTCTGTTGACAATGTTCCCTCTGATAAAGTTGGCAATGAAGTTTTACAAAGTTATATTGAATTCATAGAGTTTTAAGAATAGATTTATAAAAAAAAAATGTCAAAATATGATAGCATGTCTATCAGCATTGAGAAAACAAATTCATATAAACTCCATAAAGTCATTATCCGTCTCACAAAAAATGAGATCAGAAATGTAATAAATCTACCTACATATGGTATATCATGCATCAACAGGTACATGTACCTCATTCAACGTTGATCATGATGTACAGAGATCAAAGACACATGCCCTTTGTCTGTTCAGATGATCGATTCACCCGACAAGACGTCAGAGTGCAGAAAGGTGGCCTTGTGTAGGTGATTATACACGTCCTTTAAATCTGAAGCTCCTCCTACGATAGACCTTTTGATCGGGCGGATAGGTGTATAAATAGGACTAAATCGAAAGCATTGCAGCTGACTGAGGTTGCTATCAGCGGCGGGAACATCTAGATCCTACATATTGTCTGACGTATCAAATATTCTGCATTATTTACAGAGGATACCTTCAAATTTTGGATCGGGAATTTATTGATTGTGAAAGAACGATACCATTCAAATTGATTGTGAAAGAACGATACTATTTAAATCGCAAGGGTACGTTTTCCCCAAGATGTTTACAAAAAAACCAACGTCCATTAATGACACTATGCGTAGAAAAAACCAAAAAGACATGGATCTGAAATTGATTGTGGTTGGGGATTCGGGGATTAGAAAGACAACGCTGGTGGAGAGCTACTGTCTTTGTCATGGCAAAGACAACATCGACCGAAACAACCATATGTTGTACTATCAACACACAATCTCCAACAAAGAGGGAAACTGGAATCTCAAAATATTTGATACCGCAGGTAAGGCAGAAGTGTGTTACATGAATGAAAGACGTTATGTGAGATACATGTATTTACAATGGTGTGCTGTGGAGCAAAATTCAGCTTCAATCTTTGTCTTACTTAAACCTTGAAAGACTGATAGCACACTCATCTTAAGAATTCCTTTTTACAGGACAGGAAAGATACAGAAGTGTGACGTCGTCATACTACAGGGGGGCCCAGGGCTGCATCATTGCGTTTGATCTCTCACAGGAAACATCTTTCGTTAATCTTGAGAACTGGTAAGTACAGATGTGCTTCTTGGCATTTTCTTGTCAAATGGTGTGATGACTAAACAAATAGCATTGACTCAGCTTAAATACGAGACATGGTGTTTACAAAATATATCTACTTTCTCTCTACAGGTATAACGACATGCTGAATGTCTGTAACGGCAGTGAAATATCTGCAACTCTCGTGGGGATTCAGCGAGAATCTCGTGAGAAAGTCGTGTCTACTGATCGAGCTCAGAAGTTTGCAGAATATTTAAATTTAACGTACGTTGAAGTGAACTTGAATCTACAAAGTGAAATCAACGACGTCTTTAACAATTTGGCAAAAACTGTTGTGCAAAGAATTCAATCCAGAGAACCCGTGACCAGCATGTCGACATTGACAAAGACAAACATTTCCAGACTCGTTATAAAGGCGGAGTCTAAAGTTGGGTGTAACTGCTGTTAGACAGGGGGCTTATAGTTAGCGACTTTTGTGTTCTTGTGCCAAAATTACATTTATGACATTAATTTATGTATCAGAATCTCTTCATCTGCATACACATCATAAAATTTCATCTCTAACATCAACATGCCTAACGAATAATTACAATGTGATGTTGTAATGTCTATATCAATGTGCAATAAAATATTCATACCGATCTTCAGTTTCATTTATTAATGAACAATCACAGATCTTTCAAAGTATTTATGCCAGCTGAAAAACAAAATCGCCTCTCGATTCGAGGTATGCAATTACATGTAAATATTTGTATACATAATAAAGTCTAAAACCCTGTATAAAGAATTTAAATGCTAGCGCCAGGGGTATTTAAACCAAATCGCACGAACTTAAATCTCTCTAACCTTGACAAGAGAAAGGTTTGACAATGGAAACGAGTTTATGGATACAAATGAAATTTTTCAGGATATTTAATGCATGCTTTGAATCATATCTGACAGATACAGTGGTACAAAACTATGTCATTTGCTACTTGTACCATAGTTTGGCGTGCTTTCTTTTGTTAAAAGTGTGGGTTATCTGTACTTGTACCTTTAAATATAATCAATGTCACATGTTCGATCAGCTGTTCTATATTTGTAATTTCAGTACATGTTCATGTAGAATAGTAAATAACCCGGGTGTGGTTCCATCACGTATTAAGCACAATTTCTCATTGAAGAATGGTATTAAAACTATGTTCAGTTTTAAAAGATGTTGAAAGACACATACCAAAAAAAAAAAAAAAAAAAAACCGGAAAAAAAAATATGCATTTTGCAACTTTCAAACCAAGTAATTTGGTATGATCGCACAACCAGAAATTTGACAGTAATATAGAAAAATTCACCTTCAACTACATTGCCTTTTACCAGCATGCAGTGATAATAGGTACAACCTCTGATCACAACCAACTTACAAACTACCAAAGAACTCGTACAAGACTAACCGTGGTAAAAACAGTTTTATCCCTTGGTGTACCAAAAAAGTAAAGAAGCATTAATAGTCAATGTCAGTGTGCAATAACTTTTTATAGTATATATATTTCTTTTTAATGTGACCGGTCGACAGGGGATGCTTACTCCTCCTAGGCACCTGATCCCACCTCTGTTATATCCAGGGGTCCGTGATTGCCCATCTCTCTATTTTGTATTGCCTATAGGGGTTGTGAGATTGATCACTGTTCGTTATCTTCATCTTTCTTTTTAATTACAATCTTAAAATTTTTAGTGCGAATAACCTTATGCTTGTCTTTTGTAGTATGTTAAAATGTTATTAATTTTATAAATTTTAATGAAAGTTTACATGTGAACTGTGATTTTTTACTTTCAACTGTGCAGTTGCTAAATAAATTACTATTATTATTAGGCTGACAAGACAATGAATATTGGACCCCCTTATCAGTTTACCTGCATATGAATCATTCACCGTCAAGGACAAGTCAGTGATGCAATATTCAGACAGTATATCGATTTATTCTTAAACACGGGAAAGCAAGATAAGTACATGGTTTCGGTTTTGGATCTGCCCAGATTATGTAATCAGATATGCCCTTTACCTTCGCAATAGGAAATGGAGTACCTTGTACCTAAGCCATTTAACACAGGAATGTTTACATTGTTATACGGCACGTGAACCTGACAGTTGTTTAACCAGGAAACGATATACACGTATACACCCACGAATTGCAAAATAAAGAAATTGAGGATTTGTGACAAATGGTATCACCGATATACAAACAGTTTAAACTTTTTGTGAGTATGTAGCGCTTTTTGGCCTGATACATGGACATCTCAATGGTACTACGATGTCACATGTTTTGATAAACTGAACAAGTCGGGTATTTTCATAACGGATAGAAACAACGGCGCTACGGCACGTGAGGCTGTCCTGTAGTATTAAATTCAAAAGCTTGTAAGATAATCAATTTCTTTATTATCCTTACCAATTGAGAAAATACATATAAAAGATGAGCAGTGCGAGTTTGTTTTTCCGAAACTAAATGGACTGGGTGTGCACTTCAGTGGTCATTCGAAACTACAGAGTAAGTTCAAGTGGTAAACTTGGGATTCTTACATCATGCTGCATGTGGTTGCTAAGGCAGGAAATCACGACACATGTAAACACACACGGGGTTTAATGACTCAGGGTATTTCATGGTATGTTTTGCATTCGATTTTCGATCCCGTCGCCGCGTCAAACCTAACACGTGACTGCTTTGTCGTCAAGCATCCCGAATTACAAATGAAAGTAACGTGTCTAACGGAGGTCACGTTTCACGACAGGCGATTATACGATAAACAACCCTCACTGCTGCAGCCTTGGACATCATGTATACTTGTAGATTGTATAGGTCATAATTTGTAACACCTCACCCAAAGCCGTGCCGTCTTTACATGCTTCTTGGATGTCCCATAAAGCAACATTGATTTGACTGCGGATAACTCCGTTTACCTGATCAGGATATGGGGCTCACGGCGGGTGTGACCGGTCAACAGGGGATGCTTACTCCTCCTAGGCACCTGATCCCACCTCTGGTGTGTCCAGGGGTCCGTGTTTGCCCAACTATCTATTTTGTATTGCTTGTAGGAGTTATGAGATTGATCACTGTTCGTTATCTTCACCTTGCATACAGACGAATCAGCATAGATGATGAGAGGCTTCAATTTAACGCAACTGTAGATCATGTCTGTGTTATTCATTAATTCATCAATTCAATAAACAAATATTTGGGTATATAATCTTTTATAGTCTAATATCCATTGATTTTGAAGGTTATTTTGGTTCCCTGGGAGGTTACATGCGACTTGAAGATCCAGAGGGGTGTTACAAATGTAGTTTTGGTAACTAATACCGGGGTTAGCGTTCATAGACGACCCGTCGTTGATTGACAGATATTCCGAATGGTCTTTCTGGAAGTATACAGCATTCATACACAAATCTTCGGATTGGATGGTGTTTATATCTCTCAACTCAACTGATTCGATACGCAAGAGATTGTTCCAAGTATGACCAGTTTTCAAATCGAGGCAGGCTACTGACAAACAAGTTGATCGTGCAGGAGTTTCAACAATCTCGTTTAAAGTCGGCATTTCGCAAATTCTACGGTCGTTATAACGATCTGGGTTGCCAATACAACCTATCATTAGGTCAAATGCTGTCTGGCGTGTTTCATGCCGATTGTTAGGCCGTTCTTGGCACACTGACTACGGATAACTCCGTTTACCTGATCAAGATATAGGCCTCACGAAAGGTGTGACCGGTCGACAGCGGATGCTTACTCCTCCTAGGCACCTGATCCCACCTCTGGTGTGTCCAGGGGTCCGTGTTTGCCCAACTCTCTATTTGGTATTGCTTATAGGATTGATCACTGTTCGTTATCTTCACATTTTATTTATTGATTGAATATTGTTTTCACGGGGATTTCGAGAATCTTTCAAGTTTGAAATGGGAATTAAACGCTCACTTTTAGTATATCAACATACACATCAATTTTGTTATAATTTCGTTCGGTCTTCAACAACTT
Organism: Ostrea edulis; assembly: GCF_947568905.1. Lineage (NCBI taxonomy): Eukaryota > Metazoa > Mollusca > Bivalvia > Ostreida > Ostreidae > Ostrea > Ostrea edulis. Next base: position 93,462,672 of record NC_079164.1, on the reverse strand, counting down.
GACTACTTTAGGGTATTCTTTAAGGCTATTTGTAAATGGCGTAAGACATGTGTGACTAGGCTTGAAAGGCATAAAATCTGCATGAATATGATAGCAAAAACTAGTCTCGCTCCATGAGATTACTAAAACACACACACAATTAAATCAGGAAATAACGAAACTTACTTCCAAGATTCACGTGAAGACAACAATACACAATAGAGGAAAGTAATAAAGTTTATTTAACATCCCTTTGCAATTTGTGTTTTGTTCGTTTTGGTTTTAAAGGTCTTACCCGAAAGAAACGTAGCTCTCATTTCTAAACGTCGAGCGTGTGGGGAAGCACTAATTACCTTTCTAAACGTCGAGAGTGTGGGGAAGCACTAATTACCCGAAAGACTCGCGACTCTCGGTTCTAAATGTCCAGCGGTTGGGGCGGCACTGATTACCTAGTTGTATGTCTTAGATTAAACACAAATTTGGAATCGAACCCACAACCCCCAACGCACGAAGCGAACGCTCTAACAAATGGGCCACGGCTACCAGTAATCGTAGCAAGAATCGCCATTCACCACAAGTCTTCCAATTTTTGGTATGAAGGGCTTCTTGGTACTTAAAAGGAGGTCCCTTATTATAAGTCGGAGTTAAAGAAGTAATGTAACTATTATGAACTAAATTCATACTGGAGAAGAACTGGAATATATTTAGGTGCTAGAATTTCTAGCACTAGAGGAAACATTCTAAATCCATCACTTGTAATAGCAATATTTATACACTTCCTCTAGAAATAGTCATAAAGCCATTATTTCCGACAGCATAACCGTAGATTGATTGATTGATTGTATCTCACTCGAGAATTTTTCACTCATATGGAGACGTCACCAAGACTGGTGAATGGCCTCAAAATTAGGCCTTTGCTCGGCGCTTACGGCCATTCAGCAGTGCACACCTACTGTGACACGGGAGTTTTAACGACTTGGGTCTGTCGTGGCCGATTCGAACCCCGGCCTACCGCATGCGGGGCGAACGCTCTGACCTCTTTATGTTAAAATGCATATACATGGAACATACACGCGGGAAAAGAATAAATAATAAGTCAGAACTACTTACCCGCATTTATCCGTATACCCTAGTTGGGCCAAATTTGTTTCACCAAATAATTCGTCAGATTAATGAAAATGTAACTTTTGTTTTGATTTCTAAACTTTAAAGTTTTGGAAGTTATTTTACATTTGAAAATTAGAATGACGTCTAATTAGAAATTCTTGATGTTCTCATATTGTAAAGTTAGAATTTATTGCGTGTATTTATCTCCATACGGTAATTTCAAAATTCACAAATATGACATAATTCAAAAAATTTGCAAATATGATAACATAATTCAATAAAATTTACAAATATGATAATGTCATTCAATGGGAGACTAAGAGAAGTGTAAATTTGATTAGCGAACACAAATTTTGGAAGCTAAGTTCATTATTATTTATTTCACTGTAAATTAAATGAAATTGGGTATGTTGCGACGTGAGGATAAGCACACTCATCCTGAACTCCGATCTCATTAGAAGAATTTGTGAACCGAAGTTCCACAGAAAAATAAATATAATATAAACACTATTAAATAAATACAATTCAAATTATACAATGTCATAATCAACTGGCTAAATCTGTTGACCAAATATTACAGTGCGCCTGAAATCGTCTGATTTTTAGAATTATTCACAGCACCTTCATTAATACTTTTGAACTGTCACATGTCTTACCTCAAGATTTAGGTAATATCAAAATTAGACGATACTTAGCCAAATAGAAAAAATACGACCTGAAATCAGATTTTACAACTCGGGTCATGGTCACCTGTATTCTTCAAAAGTTGCAAGGTTATGAATGTAATAATATGTGTATAATGAGAAGGGCCTGAAATGTAAAAGTAAAAGCTATACCAAGGAACAAATTGTCGACCATATCACATATTAAAGTGGACTGTGGTTTCATTAATATTTCTGTTTAAAAATAAAATTCTTTTATGGCATGCAGTAGGAGTTTTATCTTTCAATATTTTGTTTTCACTTACCAACAAATGTTATCATGTGTTTTAACACGAGGCTATAATAACCAGCAAGGGAAGGGTGTGCGTCTCTCTCTCTTCGTTAGATTTCGTAAGTCATGTCATCAGAAGCACTGATAATTAATCCTTCTTGTCATGTGGAGGCAAACACGAGAAAACCCAGTTTTCCCCAAATCCACACTCGCATATTTTTCTTCTGTTTTAGAACTTCCATATATGATAACATTTATATTGACGAAAAGCTCACAATTACAATAATTAGCAAAAAAGTACTCCTTTCCCCATGTGTAGCACCACACTGGTGACATTACGTGAATTTATCAACAGTTTCGTAACACATTTTCCTTATCGATATTTTCCAGATTACGCTATCACCATACGTTTAAACGTGCCGCCATTTTCTAAACATTGTTGTTTCATAACCAATCAAACAGAATTACTCCCTTTATGAAGCTCAACTAAAATTCACATTATATAACACACGTACATCATTAAACGTTTAACCTTTCTGGATGTGGGTATTTCACTCCATATCACTGTATTTTCCGTCAGTGTAGGAACATCACTCACGACATGTTAGTTTACGATTTTGACTTCAAGGCTGTTTGTCTTAAGACTACCCGGGTCTATTTCTATTTACAAACCGTTCCCATATTAACACGAATATACAGGGAGACACTTAATCACAACACACGTTCATTATATGAAGAATTTTACATTCATGCATAAAAAGACAATGTATTTCTATCCCCATTCATGCACAGTAAAAAGAAGAGACATATCGAGGTCATTCATGTAGTTAGGGGCTTCATCAATGATTTTTCTTCATCTCGAAATTTGATTGATTGATGTTTTCCGCCACACTCAACAATTTTTCAGTTGGTGGCGCCCAGTTTTTATTGGTGGCTGTCTTATATAAAGTTTCTATACAACAAAAATATTATGCTGTATATATATAATATATACATTATATGTAAATTGCTAATGCAAGTTTAAAAAGGTGTTACGAAATATTTAGAAACCAGTAAACATTTTAGAAATATTAAATCACTATTGTTTTCATCTCATTACCGGTATTCATTTCTATCCCTGCTGAAGAAATTTTTTCTCTTTTAAAGCTTTAGTAATTTAACAAAAGACTAGTAATATATAAAACCAAAAAATAACCAACTAATGAATTAGCCATATACCGTATATACTCGCCTATAAGTCGGATTTTTGGGAGTCAATTTTTGGTCCAAAACTCTATGTCCGACTTATAGGCGCGTCATAAGAAGATTGGTATTTTTCTGGGCGGCGTAATGTAGTGTTTTTTAAACAACTCCGATAATTATCATGAACTACCACACAAATGGTAATTATTCACAAATATCTAGATGTATTGTTTATGTCTTTTAAAATTATGTATAAAGTTCAAGTATTTACATATTTTATCTAGTTAAAAATTATTTAAACACCGGTAACTAATACTTCCAATTCAACTAATCTATCGTTTATTATTCAACTATTCTAAGTTGAATTACGAACCCGATTTGATATTGAAATATTCAAATGTATACCGGCTGAAATATATTTCATAAAAGATTGAATATTGTTAACAGATAATTTAGATCATCATTCTTGACTCTTAAAAACTCTATTGTTGATACAAGGAATTATACCAGAATCCCACAATAACGGTTTTCGCAGGGCGAGTGCCACTAAGTAAACACGGTGTCAGGTACTGGTAATAAGGAGACCAAAATTGCTTAGGTAAACAAGGGATCATTGTCCATAATAGATCAAGGGTTGTGTTTAAACCCCAAATGGATATGGCTTGGATATTGAGCACCACATAATTATTAATTTCTCAAAATATTTTTTGAAACATAGGTAAAAACACTAGAGCATTGACTTGAAATTTTCAACCGATTCTGACAAAAAATTGTACCGACTTATAAGCGGGTCAATGACAAATTCCTACAAAATAACCTTATAAAATACAACCGACTTATAGGCGGACCGACTTATAGCGAGTATATACGGTAGGACACGTGTTTCCTTGTGAATGTCCATTGCTTTAACAATGTAGACAACGATAATGCCAGACACTGCCCATTCTGTGAAAGAAAGAATTGATCGAGGACCCACTTTCACAGAATGGTAGTGTGTTTCCATTTAATCACGTTTACAAGGACTTTCACAAACACATATTATATTATTGTATATGCAGTTCATTTATGGCGCTAGTCACAGAGCTTTAATATGACCTCATAAGTTATTTCTTTTGAGATAAGAGACTTTGTAAATTGTCTTTACCAAATCATCAAAATGCCTCTATACACACGCACGTGTATTTCAGATTACGCTCTCCTAATTTACTTGTAAAGTCAAACAAGGATCTCTTTGTTAGAGAAATATTGTACAAGTCAGAGAGACACAGGACTACAGGACGAAATGCTAATATCTGACTAGGTGTGGGAATGCCAATATCTGACTAGGTGTGGAAATGCCAATATTTGACTACGTGTGGAAATGCCAATAGCTGACTAGGTGTGGAAATGCTAATATCTGACTAGGTGTGGAAATGCTAATATCTGACTAGGTGTGGAATATTAGTTACACAGTTAGTTAGTGACCTGATACGGAAAAATACATGGTGTGAAAAGAAAACCCGTATCGGGCGAGGCGAAGCCGAGCCCGATACGGGTTTTCTTTTCACACCATGTATTTTTCCGTATCAGGTCACTAACTGACTGTGTAACGAATTTATCACGTCGAAGACCTCTAACTGTATATGTGGGGGTCTATATCATACAACTTAGTCAAATGTCTTTCCTTTTGAAACGGCTGCAAGTCGAACCCGACGATAAATAAAATTACTCGCCCAATACGGATTTTACTCGCATGATACGGTTTTTTTCACGGCGTCATGTGACCAAGATCTGACCAATCAGATTTCAACAATTTTGTCTGAGGCGTGATAAATGCTAATATCTGACTACGTGTGGAAATGCCAATATCTGACTACGTGTGGAAATGCTAATATTTGACTAGGTGTGGCAATGCTAATATTTGACTAGATGTGGCTCGAATCCTCAATCCAATGCTATACAAATTAAATCGTAAATTCTATAAATGATTTAAGATAAGTAACTTCAGAATGATATACTTTTATTAAATGTGTATTGTTGAGACACACGACATATCTTAATGACACTACACGAGTGATGTATAATACAGGGCGTCTTCCTGACGATACATAAAATTCAGCACTGTGTTGTTATTCATTCTATAACAACTTTACCCGGCCTTTTCCTTTTCAAATCAAGAAGGAAATAAAAAAAAAAAACAAAAAAAAACACCGGATGTAGGTCACAGAATACAACTATTCATGGCGAAAATGTGAAGCACCTCCGGCGTGGGACAAATGCGACAGAAACAAAAATCCATTTGCTGTTACTTTCGTTCGTCGTTTTGGTATAAAATATCTTGATAGATAGTTCGATTGATTGTTTTACATCGCGGCGAGAATTTTTCACTCATATTGAGACGTCAGCAGTAGTAAGTGAAGTACCACAGCTTACGGCCGTAGCAGGGAGATCTCTTTACCATGCTAACGCCTGTCGCGACACGGGGCCTCCGTTTTTAAGGTCATATCCGAAACTCTTAATCCTCACTTGTAAATGTTTAGCGTTTGGCGACGGAGCAATCACTACCTATTTTACGCCATATGTTTGACGCGGTCATGGCATGAGCGGGACTCGAACTCACGACCTCTCGGTTACGAGGCGAACGCTCTACCACTGAGTTATAAATATCTTAAAGCGGTCTGTTCTATAAGTACATACAGTTTTACTAGGAAAACGTTTTAATTTAGAAATAGTTGCTTCTACTTTACAGGTGGTTTTTTAACAAAATTAGCCACTGCCGAAAATTGACCTTTACAGAAATTATGAAAGATGCCTTCTATACATTGATTAATTGTATATTGTCTAACGTCCCTATCGAGAATTGTCCACTCATATGGAGACGTCACCATTGCCAGTGAAGGGCTGCAAAATTAAGGCCTATGCTTGGCGTTTATGGCCATTGAGCAGGGAGGGATCTTTATCGTGCCACACCTGCTGTGACACGAGACCTCGGTTTTTGCGGTCTCATCCGAAGGGCCGTCCCATTTAGTCGCCTCTTACGACAAGCAAGGGGTACTGATGACGTATTCTAACCCGGATCCCCACGGGACATTGTTCAAAACAAATGCATTCTATATATTGAAATAGACACATTCATGAACGGATACATGAGTGAAAGAAATTTCACCTACTCCACGGAAGACGGTAATAAGAGTTACACAACCGAATATACGAAATTATGAGAGAAGTAAGATGGATGTTTAGAAAAGAAATACGGAGTGAAACCCTTGTTCAGTTAAACGGGCATTAACTGTCATTTTGTAACCAAAAATTGAATTCAATGAAAATTGCTCTATATTACATATTTCAGTAATAACAACATAATTATTTCAAACACTTTAATTTGAACCTCAAAGCAGTTACATGTATATGTAATTTTGGTGATTGAATAATCATTGTCTTGTCTTGCAAGACACTAATTCTTCCTTATATATTTGTTTTACACTAAAGTAAAGGTAGTGTTATCAGGTTTCTCTTGTTTTTGTACAAAATAAATGTTTTTATTAGTCATGAATATATATGTTCCTGTGTCATCGAAAGATTTTGAGAGAGAAGATTGCCATAACTTTCAAAGCTAATGCCCCTTTAATAGTCATATTCAGTTATATTAACGATAACATACTGTGACAATTTGGAGAGTTTATCACACAACGAACAAATCGCGGCCATTTTTCTTATATCATTTGACTCAATAATGACCTGTGCAATCTGGTGACGTAACGTCTTACGTTTTTCTGGACTGTAGTGTCCCGACTGCTTAATCCTTCAATGCAATACCCGAAGGCTTTGTTTTTAAACTGAGAATTGTTTGGACATGTTTAGTCTTAGCTGCAATAATGTAGCCCTATCCAATTTTTTTTTTATTCTGACGTTTTCGGGATAGGGTACAATTCCATAGGATCTCCGTAATGGTGCAAAATAATTTTATGAATAACCGATAATAAACTCTGTGTATTTGTCCCAAATGTTGTTTACACCAAAAGGAGTACCAACTTGTGCTCGGGCATGTCTAATAAAGGTGTTTTTCATTAAATATAATGTACAGCATACAAAATTCTTCGTCTGCTCCGCCATGCTTGTTATCGCGAAATCTCGTAGGTGGATCTAATGAAAAGCCTAAACATTGACAATCAGCGCGAAAATGTAGTTACTCGAGCCACTTCGACAAAGAAAGGAAAATCATATTGTTGCAGAAAGAATTTACACTCTGCTGTTCGGCTTTTAACTTGATATTAAATTCAAACCTTTTCAATGCCGACGAAATAGCTTTCGCCTCCATACTTGTCCATTGATGTAAATACTACCTTATATGGCATATGCAAATGACTTGACAACTGGAAGTTGAAACTTCAGTACATCAAACATGGCGCACAAATATGAATCTAGAAATTGGAATTTATCGAAATTGTTGAAAACGGTAGAATAGAGCCTCACAAATCTTAAGTTGCAGGTTGTAAATTTATATATTGACTAAGAAACATAGAATATAATTTTATTTACGTAAAGAAAGTCAGGAAATGTTTAGAATGAGCGCAAATGTTGCGGGAGTGAATCACTCCCACATTTGCACCATTACGGAGATCCTAAGGAGTTGTAGCCCTCTCCCTAAAAAAAAATCAGAGAGGGCTACATTATTGCAGCTAGTTTAGTCTAGAAAATAAACTCCATGCATCGTCTATTATGTGCAAAAGATAGTTGATATGATATCGGAAATGCTAGCATATATACCTAGAGGCCTAGCATTCTAACCATTACCACAAAACGTCACCGATTCCTTCATTTGAACGTCTCTACACGAGTTAGAAATTCTCGAGAGGGACGTTAAACAATTATATACAATAAATCAATCAATCCTTCATTCGTACATGCATCTCATTATTTCATCTTCACGTCTACGTAAAGATCAATTTAAAACTCATCTACAGACTCCTCAGATATCTTTTATAGAATGCATATAAAACGGAGCGCATATTTTACCTGTTTTAACCTACATTTTTGTGTACCCGTGACCAGTTACCCTTTCCATAGTAAAAGGTCACCAGTCTGGATGGCCAGTAACCCTCTTAGAAGTGTGTGACCATTGAGCTAGACTGTTCAACAGTTTAAGAACCTCTGTGTCATTACATGTCTCTATAAATTGCATATCGTTTAGTCAGGTCATGTACTTTAATGCACTGAATCGAAGCATTTCAAATTCCAATTCACGAAAATAATAGAAAACCAGTACACTATTTTCAAACAAAACATTCGGGGAAGTTAACATTGCTTACGTTTCTCTCTGATTAGCAATGCCTATATGCATCCACCCTTGTCTGTCTGGCTGTTTGCAATATGTCTCATACAACATCTTGACACATGGTCGGATTTATTGAAAAGCTAGGTCTTTATGCGGATGATACCAAACATTTTTCTTTCGATTAAACATTGGTATACCTCTGTGTATTTGCTGTTGATATTGGCTAATGTCTGTTATTTTCCCCCAAATAGATGTTCAGATGAGAAGAATTGTCATTTGTTAGATATATATGTTTACTTACAGTTACCTATTCACTCCGAATAGATATTTTAATTGTATATTACTCAGGTATCCTACAGATTGGGAATGTCTCGATACTTGCATATTGCGTAAGAAATCCAGCTGAAAAGAAGGCGGGATATGATATTCAAATCATTAAGATATCGATATCTTACTTGATCCTGTTTACATGTTACACGCGCTTCTCTAGATACACCAATCTCTAGCCCCAACGTATACCTAAGAAATAAAGTTCGTGTTTTCCTGGTCGAGAAATGTTGTTTAGAAATATAATCATAGTGTCGGCTTTTATATTTCAAAACTTCCAGCATTTTTCGACCTCGGTAATTATCCTGCATCATCTTCGAAAACGAGAACTTTATTTATTCTACTACGGCTTAGATGTTCACCTCAATCTGATTAAAATCAGATTTTTGATCCGCTCCGTTATTGCCATACAAAGCTTTGTGTAGCGACATAACAATAACGGAGCGGATCAAAGATCTGATTTTAATCAGATTGACGTTTACCTATTCAGCTACGAATTAAGTCACTTCGATCGTGACATCACGGTAGTTTCCGAAACGGACAAGGTCATTTTTCTGGTGAAGAAAGTGAGGTGGTAGGGTACGCTAGATCTATCTTTAAAAATGTTTCCAGCATTTAGTTTGGTGTTGACAGATTATATCAACTGCCTTGAATATACAGTCCAAGAAAACTACACACACGTGCAAACTCATTTTCGTTTGTATCTATCTCGGAATGCAGGCGATTGATCTATATTGAATAGCAAATGTTCTTCTGTCAATTATCAACTTGTTTTGCAACATATATTAATTGATTTTTATGATTATATAAGTGAATGATCAGTTATTAAGTTTATGTTTGTATCTATTTAGAAAAACACGAAGTGCAAGCGAGATGTGTATCGATTTTTCATAATTACTTATTACGTATGAAGGAATATCGCAGATTAATGGCCGTGGTATTCCTTTGATCTTTGCAATAACCTTTGTAGAATATGGAACAGCGGTGTCCGTACGTCCGTGTACTCGGGGGTTTCTGTTTTTGCTTTCATTTCTCAGTTACATATCGAAGCTAAAACATTCTGTGTATGGTCTTGGTGGGTCTTCTATATCATGTTGCAATTTTGACCCTATTTCAATCTACCTTGCAAGAAGTTTTGCCATTTTATTTGGAATTTTATGTTACATGGCGGGGTACATGCTTTGTCTGTCTAACTTCGCTCACAGTTTTCAAGTGAGGGCCTTATTTTACAGAGTGTTTATTTGTAAGGGTTTTGAAGATGTGTTTATGGCAGTAGTTTTTATTTTCTTCAATGTTTGAGAAAATACCAAGTTGTTGAACTTAGTCAGTTTTGTGAAAATATTACAAAGTGAGTATTTGGTTTCAATTCAACCCCTGTCACAGTTGTCAAGCTAAGGCCTTTCTACAATTCAGGGTCTGTGCATTGCAATTATTTCTGACTCACAACAATTTTCTAATTTTGGTTTTGATGTTTGAAAAAATTACAGATTTTTGAACGTAGTACATGTATATTTTTGGAAAAAATACTCAATTTTCGGGAAATATTCTACACACGGGGCTCTAGGTTTGTCTCTCTATCTTATGTCACAGGTTTTTAAGCTAGGACTTTTTATTCTTGCTAAGCAAAATAAAGCACATGTATGTGTATATCACAGCTTGATGATAGCTGAGAAATACATTAAGTGACCGGTCGACAGGAAATACTACTCCTAGGCACCTGATCCCACCTCTGGTTTACCCAATTATCTATTTTGTATTGCTTATAGGAGTTATGAGATTGATCACTGTTCGTTATCTTCATCTTTCATTAAGTAAAGTTCTACAACTCGTGGCGTTTTCACCATGTTAATGAATGTAAGCCCCACATCAGCTTGTGTTGTGCAGCAGTACATGTAAGTCCCACATCAGCTTGTGTTGTGAAGCAGTACATGTAAGCCCCACATCAGCTTGTGTTGTGAAGCACGCATTATATACCGTTTCCTGTGTTCTCTTTTTTACAATTTGCTGAAAGTATAATCGGCTTTATTAAACGACAATATTGGCATTCACCAAAATTATGACGGTAAATGTGTTAGTTATTCTCGATAAAAACACTAACACACAATAGCCCTTTCAATATCTCTTACAAATTCATACTTATATAGACCACTTTTTTGGCACGCTGTTTTTGGCTATATTTAGCTCTAAAACTTCATAGTTATTTCGGATTTCAAACATTTCGGTTGAGCATCACTGAAGAGACATTATTTGTCGAAATGCGCATCTGGTGCATCAAAATTGGTACCGTATAAGTTTTACATATTAAGAAAGAATAATTCATGATTAAATCATAATAGAAAATAAATATCAGGAATAAATGTCCAATTCGTATGCAATATGGAAATTTGTACGGTCAATCATATTCTATAATCATTATGGCCTAAGTTTGGGAAGCATCCCCTAAGTAAGTCTTTCTTCTTTTTTCCTTTCTTTTTTTTAAGATTATCAGCCTCGTAGAGTGCAATATATGTTCCTAAATTACAAAATGTTGGACAGAATGAAATGTCACAAACACTATTCTACGACAAAGACGGGAACAAAACTATTGCCGGTGCAATTGTGTTACAAGTTTCTCAAAATTGGTTGGTTAAAATTGGTAAAGACATCAAAGGCAAACACAATTGGAAATGTAAATATTCAGTAATAATATTGAAAAAATCCATATATGCACCCAGGGGTGCATGAGCCGAGTTGCATGGGATACATTGTAAAGTCAGGAATGATGTGGCATATATATAATTGTGAAAAACTAATTTCAGCTTTAAACTGTCCAGAAACCATATTTGTCTGAAGTTTTCAATCTATTTTCGGTCACTGTGACCTTGACTTTTGACCTTTTTTTCTCCAAAATCAATAGGGGCCTTGCTTTGCTGGTATCCAACAATATATCCAAGTTTCATTTGATTCAAATTAAAAATATTCGGGTTATCCTCCTGAAACCAAACTTTTTTGGAATTTTAAATCTATTTTCGGTCACTGTGACCTTGACCTTTGACCTATTTTCTCCAAAATCCATAGGGGTCTTCCTTATCTGATACATAACAATATCTTTAAGTATCATTTGATTCAGATTTAAAGTTTATGAGTTATCATCCGGAAAGCAATTTTTTCTGAAATTTTCATTCTATTTTCGGTCACTGTGACCTTGACTATTTTTCTCCAAAATTAATAGGGGTCTTCCTTACCTAGTACCCAACAATATAGCAAAGTTTCATTTGATTAGATTGTAGCCTTTTCGAGTTGTCATCCGGAAACCAATTGTTGACGCCCAACCCGCCCGCCCGCATCACCAAACCAATAGCCGAGTTCAATTTCGTTGCAACTCGGCTAATAAATCCATGCCTTGCTCATGGATAGACTTTTGACTCGATGCAAGTACGAATCACGAATTATATGGAAAAACAAGAGGCCCACAGGCTTTATCGGTCACCTGAATACTAGTGAAAAAGTATCACTACTTCCATGGGCTATGAAATCTAGTAAAAAATTCCTGTTCTGAATATCTAAGCTAAATTCTAATGTTCAGCAACAGTATAAAACAAGATGTATTTTTAAAACTTCAATGCCTTCAAAATTGTATACACTGATGAAAGCCTTTAAATAATAGGTGTATTAACATTAAAACATCAAAATATATGACTAATTTGGACTCATCTTAGTCATAAACCAAGGCTGTGTGATTTTAAGCGCAATGCTCTAACCACTATAAAAACAGGCCAGCTAACAAAGAAGCACAATTCGTGCCCATGGGAATTCCAACAGACTGTTGGAAGACCTGATCACCAAAGACTACGAAAATATTGTCAATGAGGAAATCCAGCATATTTTTAATTCACCTTCAGAGTACTTGTGCGTGGTATAATCCATGGCCAAAATCAGTATAAAAAGAACAGTTTAACACACATTATATATCATTCGACCTATTTGCATATACGATTATTTAATGAATATTATCCAAATTATGAAATTAATACGATATTTTATTAAGATGTCATTTTTGTTATTTATTGTTTTAAATGGTCCCCGTAATACAAGAAGGAAACTCTGCCATATCATTCAACATTAACCGCCTGCAATAGGATAATACTTAACAAGAATATTCGCAGCATTCAAAACTCCTTTGCTATGAAACATTCAATGTCAGCAACTATTGCGCATATGCATGTATGTTTGTTACAAGCATGTAAATCAGGGCTTGAAGCTAACGTTTTACGTCTCCAGTCCAGCTGAATGTGTGTATAAGATTTCATAAGTATATTTTCCAAAATGATGTAACCAGTCACTGTCAGTCTGCCATACTTTTCACCAGTCACATACTGACGGGCATATGTTAGTTTCGAACCCTGTAAATAAGGATTAATGTCTAGTATTTTGTAAGGTGATTAACTATAATGGACACGTGATATAAACTAATTGTTTTGCATAAATTTTCACGTTTTCCATTGTTGTTAATCACCTCACATACCCAACAAACTAGACAGTGATACCTCATATTCCTACATGAAATAAAAATGATAGTATGAAATAGATATATAAAAAATAATACCCACTATAAATTAAAGCACACAGGACATTCCATGTTCATTTTTATAGTACCTGCCCAATAACCTTTCTTTTCGCTTGAACTGAGAAATTTACATCCAGTTGCAAGTTATATGGAAATTCATATATTGGAGCTTTTTAAAATGGGTAAAATAATAGGAAAAATGTAGATACATGTATAAGTTGTAAATTGCAGCGACTATTTACGGATGGCTTATAATCGTGATTGTAATTTGCCGAAATCTAGATCTTACTTAGTGGAATTAGTGTTGTACAAGCACTCATATTTAGGAGAACTGAAGTTCAACTTCCACTGTTATCGGACTCCAAGAATTCACTGTTTGTTGGCGATGTCGTTAGTGTTCAGTTAATAACTTAATATCAGCCCAAATGTTCGTTAGTTACTTCAGCGAACAATTCCGCCACACCCCAGTCATCTATACATGATTCCGTATCTCATCTAGTCATTCTACTGGTATGGAATAACAGTATCTATTACCCTACCTAATTCGAGCATGTTCTTCACCAAATCTAAGAACCTTTTATCCCTTCTCCAGTAATCCGGCGCAAATCCGCCTGGAATAATGATGGCGGCAAGGTCCTGAAACATAACGAAAGCTTGCGAAATTAAAGTGCAAAGAATTTTAGTGATTGGGAGTTTGCAGCTTTACGCATCATTCTAATTCAGAATAGTATTAGACATGATAGGATTACCGGTAGACATCAGACGGAGGCTATATAAGCTTTCTCCTTTGCCTCAATGAGAACCTTTCCCGTGGGGATCCTGGTTAGAATAGGTCCTCAGTACCCATTGCTTGTCGTACGAGGCGACTAAATGGGGAGGTCCTTCGGATGACACCGCCAAAAACCGAGACTCCATGCCACAGCAGGCGTGGCACGATAAAGATCCCCCTTGCTCAAACATCGAGCATAGGCTTAAATTTCACAGCCCTTCACCGGCAATGGTGACGTCTCCATATGAGTGAAATATTCTCGAGAGAGAGAGAGAGAGTTAAACAATATAAATTCAATAAATCATTGAGAATCTTATGCTCGTATGGAGAAGTCACCAGTTTTTGGTGAAAAACCACATAATTTCAGCTATGCTTGATGTTCTTGGTCATATAGCAATAAGGAATGTTTATCCTTTCAAAACACGGCATGCAGCCTCGGATTTGTAGTAAATAGTGAATGTGTGCGACATCAAAACATCGTATGTCGCATTGGACTCTGGCATGTCAAACATTGTAATATTTGATCTTTTCCATTTGTATTCTGTGTTTTCCATTTGCATTGTATGATTTTTCATTTGCATTGTATAATTTCCATTTGTATTGTATAATTTTCTATTTGTATTGTATAATTTCCATTTGTATTCTATATTTTCCATTTGTATTGTATAATTTTCCATTTGTATTCTATATTTTCCATTTGTATTGTATAAGTTTTCCTTTGAATTGTATCTCAGGGAATGTTTATTTTGATTTGTTACGAAGGATTTCATTAGTTAACGTTGCTTTGAAAATTGTTCACTGATGTACCACAAATGTAGACGTGCTTTGCGTACAGGGCTGTAGCTATGACCGTTCTTTATCGTGCCAACGCATTCTATAATTAGAGGTCGCGTCATCAAGCTAACACTAATGATGTGGGTAGCACGTGACCTGTGTGTACACAATGGTGCCAACGCCTACAGCGACACGGAATATCTGTTTTACGGTCATATCGAAAAAAAACCCGTGATTCTCACTTCTACCCTCTCCTTTATTTCTTATAGGAGTTATGAGATTGATCACTGTTCGTTATCATCACCCTTTTTTTAAATGCCGAGTGTTTGGCAAAGGAGCAATCACTGCCTTTGTTTATGTCTTAGGTTTGATGCGGCAATGGCAGGAGCGGTACTCGAACTCACGACCTCCCGCCCACAAATCAAGCGATATATTACTGAGCTACCGCGACCAGGTCCATGCAGGACTAGTTATTTTTAAAAATACGTAGCTAGCTCTAGCAATGGCCAACCCCCAACATGATCATTTTTTAAATAGAACTGTCCAGAAAAGCAAGCACATTTTATTTAGTCAGAATTCAGTAGATTCGGGGGACTTAATTCATCCCTTGGGTCCCCACCAATTGTTAACATCGAGTTTGGTTTGTTACGACTATTCAATGGATTAATCTTAAGTTATCGTTTATCGAATTTGGTAATGCGTGAGATGTTGAAAAGGTGAAGTTCAGGAGCCACGTTTCGCAGGAATGTACCGTATTTGCTAAGAGCAAATGGAAATTATACAACGCAAACGAAAAAAGTATATAATACAAATAGAAAATACAGAATACAAATGGAAAATTATACAATACAAATGGAAATTATACAATGCAAATGAAAAATTATACAATGCAAATGGAAAATATAGAATACAAATGGAAAACTATACAATACAAATGGAAAAGATCAAATATTGCAACGTTTGACATGCCATATTGGACATCTTGAGGACTTATCACATTCCGTGTTACTGGTGTAAGTGTATTAAATACTAGTAGTTTGAGGCAGGCAGGGCCGTAAATTAACCTTCAATTTGGAGGAGGCAGGAAATTAGGCGGGGGTCTGGGGGCCGCCCAGGCCCTGAGCACATTTTGTGCACACTGAACACGTTTCGTGCAAAATCCTTGATTCTAGGGCCTTCAAAGATGTTACTTGACTAACTCATTCTAAAAGAAAGATTTGGAATGCTTTTTAAGGGAGGTATCATGTTCTTAGTTATTGGAAACAACATAAATTCTAATGAACTTTAAATTTTAATTTTTTTTTGGCTCAAAAGTTGGAGGAGGCAGCTGCCTCCTCCGCCTCCATATAATTTACGGCCCTGGCAGGGTGTCTAGTGTTGACAAGTTGATAAATATCAACTTTGTTAAGTCGGCGAACATGGATATCCACCAAAAATGAAGGATATCTTAAGTTGACAATATTTATCTGATTTATGATTTTTATATAACGCTATCGTGATGAGACAAGAAGCGAAAGTACATACCAAAAAAAATAATAATAAAAAATAAATTAAAAAAATAATGTATTATTTTTCAAAGTCGACTACGTCTATGGAGCTGTGAGGGGCATACTTAAATCATCAAATGATGTTTTTATGACGAAGTAGTTCATAAAATTTCACGGACATCTATTAAAATCCTTGTGTATTTGTGATTAAGAATTTGTTTGCATAAGTAAATCGAGCAAATTTTGCATTGATAAAACTGGTAACGCATTGACATCTGTTGTTATTTATATCTGCAACAAAGCGGATAGAATTAGGAATTCCAAAAATGGAAAAAATCCCCTCGCTGGTTGTGAATCAGGTGAGATGACGCTGACAGGAATAGATCCCACAGCGCTTCTATCTACAAGTTCTAATAATAAAACAGGAACGTATCATATATATATAAATATAAATATATATATATATATATATATATATATATATATATATATATATATATATATGAAAATATACTTGTATGTACATAAAATTACAAACTTATTTTCTTCTTTTTCACATTAAAATCACAATTTGATCAATGTAAATACTAAAATAAATTGCAAAAATTATGTTGGTCTTTGTCGTAAGTTCGAGTATGTACAGAGGCTCATGTTACTCCAAGCACCTGAGTCCATCTCGAGTATGTACAGAGGTTCGTGTTACTCCAAGCACCTGCGTCCATCTCGAGTATGTACAGAGGCTCATGTTACTCCAAGCACCTGAGTCCATCTCGAGTATGTACAGAGGTTCGTGTTACTCCAAGCACCTGAGTCCATCTCGAGTATGTACAGAGGTTCGTGTTACTCCAAGCACCTGCGTCCATCTCGAGTATGTACAGAGGTTCGTGTTACTCCAAGCACCTGAGTCCATCTCGAGTATGTACAGAGGTTCGTGTTACTCCAAGCACCTGAGTCCATCTCGAGTATGTACAGAGGTTCGTGTTACTCCCGTTCTACATTTTTTATTCTTTGTGGAATTATGTTTTTTCATCAGAGTTTGAATTATTATTATTTTTTGGCATAATCATGTTATTCGCTTCGTGGAGCGAATTAGTTTGGCATGCTTGGTTTATACGTGTTAACTATTGAATTTTTTTAATCATGCTATTTATTCCGTTTATAAAAGCAAAAATCATTCATTCACATTTACGGAATAAATGCTATAATTAAGTACGTAGAATACATGCTAATTCGTTCCGCAGAGCGAATAACACGATTATGACTATTTTTTTTAAATATACGAAGGGATGTCAATAGACCCTGTACAATTAATTGTAATGAAGACTTCTACATGGGGCTTGTAGTTAATAATTACACCCAACCAATGATAACGAACGTGTTCCTATTATTATATCTAATGAATTCTAATTTATAAACTGAATTCCAAATTCTAATAATAGCTGCTGGGTTATCTTTATCAATCAAATAGTAGTATGTAATCAAAGTAAAGATATGATATTTAAATAGATTACCTCAGCCCTGACGTCATCTATGCCCTCTTCCGCTTTGCAGGGATAGCCATGTTTCGAGTTATAGGTCTTTCCTTTCTCGGGGCCAATAGTAAAAGTTTCAAATCCCTCCTCCCTCAGTCGGTAGTAAGGATACCATAACTGTAGTAGACAGAACCATAAAGATTAAAATACACGATAGTATCCAGTGGCGGATCCAGAAGGGGGTCCGAGGGTTGGAAACCTCTTATCATCAGTAAATTTTGCGAAATGGGTAAAAATAAAAAATCAGAATGGACCCCCCCCCCCCCCAATTTATGGCAGAAACCCCCCCCCTTACAAAACTTTCTGGATCTGCCTATGTAATCACTAGCTAACTTTATAAATTTATTTATGTTTACAATGCATGCCCCCTGCTTCAAACAGCCGCGAAGGACATTAAATGCGAATGTTATAGATCTCTTGTATTTGAATACTCACTTTTAGAAAAATCATTAGCCCGCGGGTCTTTCGTAAATAAATTTCACGTTAAGAATGTTACATTTGTTAAGCCTGTGGGCCTTTTATGAATTTTAAATTTCACGCAACTGGTAACGAAGTAAGATTCAAAAATAGCTTACGGTATGAAACAAATAATAAAAGGCACAAGCAGTAACTCGGGAGCAAGCTTAAGCGATTCGGAGTTTATTGGCAAAATTTATTCATTTATAAATTTATATAGAAGGTCGCGTCGTTACGCAGAACGTAGGCCCATGGCTTTTTCTGGTGGACACTGCCCAGGACGGGCCGTGGCGGAGAAGAAACCTGTATTGTATAACCCCCTCTGGTTTCATCAGTAGATGACTAATTACAAAATGTAGCCAGGAAAAAACCCAAAACAATTAGAGGGTATGCACAATTCTAAACTACGAATATGAAAGATATATAGAATGATTCATGTCCTCTTTGGGCTACCGTAGATTTCGCACGCCCATGGCGCAACCTGAAACTGAAAGTTGCGAACCATGGACATGACTCGTAATAATAGAGGGAACATGTTGCATTATCACTATATCGAGGCAACATTACGGTAAAAATGACGTATTATTTTTTTTTCAAATGTGGACTTACTTCAAGGTCCTCGTAATTAAACTCCGTTAAAATGCCGACTCGTTTTGCCATGTTTATTGTAAACAATTTAATCAAAGGGCAGTAACTCTAAAAAATTTATAGTCTGGTCCCCGCCCCCGCCACTCATTGATCATTCGTTATTGGAGTCCCCAATAACGAATGATCAGTGAGTGGCGGGGGCAGGGACCAGACTAAAAAAAAAATGTATAGACTCTCTCTCTCGGTAGATTTTAGAATGCTGACAGAGATAGAATATGTTTACTCCATGTGAATCTAAAAATATTAAAGCAGCTTAATTTCATTACCTCCTGGACATCTTCGCAAGCCAAGTGTCCGAATCGGACACTTGGCTTGCGAAGATGCCTCCTGGAATGCATCACCTCTAAATCATAGGCGCTCCCCAGCTTAATTGTTAAAAAAAAATATATATCTACTATATTATAAACATAATATAGTAGATATATATTTTTTTTAACAATTAAGCTGGGGAGCGCCAATGATTTAGCGGTGATGCATTCCAGGAGGCTTATAGTATAGTAGATATATATTTTTTTTTTAACAATTAAGCTGGGGAGCGCCTATGCGCTAAATACCCTCCTCTAACAAACCACGGATTATTGTTTCATTACATCCCTCTAACAAACCACGGATTATTGTTTCATTACATCCCTCTAACAAAACACGGATTATTGTTTCATTACATCCCTCTAACAAACCACGGATTATTGTTTCATTACATCCCTCTAACAAACCACGGATTATTGTTTCATTACATCCCTCTAACAAACCACGGATTATTGTTTCATTACATCCCTCTAACAAACCACGGATTATTGTTTCATTACATCCCTCTAACAAACCACAGATTATCGTTTCATTACATCCCACAAACCATAATAATCCACTCTCGATACCACTGTCTCCAAGGACGTCATGCAGCTTGAAACCACTACCTCGGGGATCATGAAAAGTTTGGTAGAGGCTTTCCTGCTGTACATAATATGAAGTTAGTTTTTCTTGCACATGTGCAGTTATAGAGAAGATTTTTAAAAATTGGTTAATTTTTGCCTTGCCCCAAGGCCTCGGGGGTGCTGGAGTCCTGAAATTTACAATTTATGCCCCCCCCCCCCCCCCCCCCCGATACTTCATAGGAAATTTGAAGAATTGGAATGGTAATTATCAAGAAGTTAAAAAGTAACTGTTGACACATTACGATGGACGACAACCAATTGCAATAGGTCACCTGAGATAACTCAGGCGAGCTAATAAGATTTACTGTGGAATCATTTTAATTCGTGGGGGCCAACGTGTGTGGGTAAAAAAAAATTTGCTGGTTCGTGGGGACGTAATTTCAGTGCACAGGCACTTGTTTCTGTATATAAGTTATGACGTCTGTATACTAGTATTAGTATACAGACGTCATAACTTATATATACAGAAACAAGTACCTGTGGGTAAGTGATACGATGTCACAAGGAGAGATAACTCTACTTGATTTAAAAAAAAATGTTCGAGGACACGTAAATTCGTGGGTAAGAGTGACCCACGAACATCAACCCCCCACGCACAATGATGATTCCACAGCATTTCGTAATATTGTTTGAAACATCCTCCGACAAGAAACCGAAATAAAAAGTGTGTTATGTAAGCGAGGTGCTGCCGTTTAACTACCCCCCCCCCCCAACTTCATCAATTATGAGCCAAACCTCATTGATTGTGAGTGGCCTAACGTGTACACAGTGTATGTATAAATAATATGTCACTAACTCTACACAAACAGGTTTCAGCAAAATCTTTATTAGCATCAGAATAAATTTATAAGAGATACAATCACATTATGAATAATATACTGTAATTATACAATATCAAATAAGAACAATATGATATACACTAGTATATTATATATTTCTCCTTTATACAAAAATACATCTATAACATTTAAACATCACAACCAAACATTTATTAAAGCACGCTCTAATTACATGTACTTCCCAACATTCAATTCAAAATTGAACTATATATTTTGTTCCTTTTGTAGATGACCGTGCAAAACGAAAAGCTCACCTAGTGAATGTTGCTGTTCTAAGGCAGCTTTTAAAGACACAAATCTACTGGACTTCAATGAAATTTTAGAATTAAAAAACGGTACATTGATTGGATAAAAAAGCAATATTGACTAGAATTCATCGCCAGAATATGGAGATCTACGTTTTTAACTTATCTATTTATTCATTAAATCTGATTTTTAAAACTTTGGAATTCTCATTGATTACATTCTAGATTTCTTAACCATGTGTCTTTTTTTTTTCTTTTTACATGACCAGCATTTTAGTTTAATGCTATGCTACCAAAGTCTTGTTCATTTTCCTTAATTCTAAAAAGAGAAGTACCGTTGTTCATTTTCCTTAATTCTAAATAAAAGTACCACTTTGTCAAAGGGATTGCCCCATACAACTTCCAAGTCCTAAGATATTTATAAGATGGCAAATTCGCCTCTTTGTTCATATCATATGACCTTCATTTTGGCAAGACATAATGCTTTTAAAAATACTTTTCAATTTACCGAATGCGAAGACCCATCTTTCATAGCTCTACAGCTATATTGTGTAATATCAAGGCAAAAGTTGAACATGTACACCGAACACATCTGAGTGTTTGATCTGGAAAGCCCGATACGGGCGGGGACACTCGTAAGGTATCATATCACAGTACAAGGGATATCTCTTAATTATCAAAAATAAATAAATATCAATCTCATCTTCTCTAATCTTTTTAGTGAGCAAAACAGAGCCTCGAATGTACATGTATCATCTCCTCCAAAGGTGAATTCAGAAAAAAAGAGAGAGGGATTTTCTCCATTAACTTGGATAAAATTATAACGAATCTTGTTTTAAAAAAAGAACAATATTTACCTTTGTCATATAATTGTTAGGCACTGTTCTACCAAGAAAATTAAACAAAAATGCATGCATTTTTAACAAGTTTGTAAAATTTACTACATTTTTAATAGCATGAAATGCATGCAAATTATTTAAAATTTCACGTCGTCAGGAAGATGTTGAACTCCATGGCAACATGCCTTGGGTCCATCAGCTTCCCACTGGACCCTTAGCAAGGCTTTGCCATGGACCCATTGAGAGCCTTAAGCGGTACCCAAACCCCTTCCTCCATAGGAAGTCCACATTAAAAAAAAACCCAGCTACACCCCTACCTCTGTTTTTGATCAAATTGAAAGCAACGATAGAATATAATTTATCACCTTTCTTTACAATAATTTCTTGCAAGAAACTGCGAGATCTTTCCATATTTAAGTTTACAAACATGTTACTAATCAATTACTTATAAAGTATACAAATTTCTTGACTTTCAATGTGTGTTTGGTACATCCCAGAGAGGACCCAGAAGTTTCGATTGAAAAGTTCATGTCTCAGTACATGTTTAAAAAAAAGTGCCTGTCTGCAAACAAGACAAGAATGCCACTGGCAAATGTAAGGGTCAGGACTCGTAAAAACTACTTAAACTAAGGTACATGTATTTGTTAAGAAATACAATTAGTATAAACATCCCATAATCAAGTATTCTGAGAGCATGTCCTCAACCTGCCATCACCATAGATTATATGCCAACCATCAGAGATGCTGGACTCGATCACTAGGAAATCACACACCAAGTTTCATATCAACATCTCAAAGCAGAATGAACTCCATTGATATACATGTACATGTACAACCATATACCAAAAAAAAAAATAGCTCGAAGTCAGAAAGCAAGATGGATGGTCAGAAAGCATGACCAGATGGATGGAATTTTTGGACATGATGGTACAAGTCCCAGCCACTTACAGGAAATGGGGGGGGGGGGGTGGGGGGTAGTTACATGTAATAAAGTGCACCGCCACGGCACATGATACGCCCGTCACATATTGTTAACAGTATAGATTGTACCCATTAAATTTTTTTTTTTTATATCACCTTAATTAAATGTCACAGTGACCTTAAAGTAGGATGCGACACACCTTCTACCTAAGATGCATTGGTTGACCAATTTTGGTGATTCTAGGTCTAATAGTTTTCAAGTTATGAGCCGGACAAGTTTTTGCCATATATGGCCATATCTTCTTAATGAAAAGTCAGTGACCTGGTTTTAATGTGCGACATACCTTCTACCCAAGATGTATCTACAGACAAAGTTTGATGATTCTAGGCCTTGTAGTATTTAAGATACGGGTCGGACACGAAAAAGCTAACAGACTGACGGACAGACGGATATCTTCTTAATGAAAAGTCACAGTGACCTGGTTTTAATGTGCGACACACCTTCTACCCAAGATGTATCTACAGACAAAGTTTGATGATTCTAGGCCTTGTAGTATTTAAGTTACGGGTCGGACACGAAAAAGCTAACAGACGGACGGACAGACGGACGGACATGAACGCCATACCATAATACGTCCCGTCTTAAGACGGGCGTATAAAAATCAATTCTAATATAGCTGTTTATGAATATGTTTTACACAAACCCATCTTAAAACAGAGAATCACTAAGCCTTATACATGTATATCGATACCTTAGTAAAACTATTTATACATAAATTTACAAACTGGAAAAATTCTTCACAGATTAATTAACACCTTAGTATGTTTTGGTTGATGGTAATTATAGTATGCAAGTAAGCCTATTAGATGATGGATATCAAGTATTTGCACTACTATATGTTTGTGAATGAAAATTATTGAAATGTAATCACGATATAAAAATACAAATGACTATCTAAATAATACATTAAGTACACCCACGTAGTATCAGATCATGATCGATCAAGATTTGGCTCCATGATATTGATCAATACATTACTGTAACTTTCATCATCATCATGGCTGGACCTGGTGTACACGTTACACTAGTACTCTCTACAATGTCAACACACGATGTACAATAAAATACTCAAGGTTTAATAGGATATACACTGCATTTCAACACTGGCATGCACAGACACAAAATACAGAAATTTCAACACATGTAATGAGGTATTCTGTTTGTAGAAAACAATTCTTTTTCTTTTCATTATGAACCATGTGTTAACATTGCTGATGCCTGTGTGAAGTGCCACAGTTCACATCCCCGTGTACCTTAAAAAAAATTAAATTTACAGATTTTCTGTATTAGTTCAGAAAATTGCACTCCAACTTTAAATCTACAGTGTACATTATATACTTATGCATATACAAATGCATAGAGGTAAAACATATATACATAAATGTCAACACTTTTTACTGAAAAGACAAAAAACTTGAGCACACATTCTACAATGAAAATAATAGAGACTAAAAGATATAAATAAGGGTTCTGAAAAAACAATGGTTAAGACAATTCGAAAGGCAACTGTTTGAAAAATGAACACCTCTGGTTAAAAGTGTACATACTCAAAAATCCAATGGTTTACTGATTAGAATTGAATTAACTTCCCCCATCTTATGAATAAATAAGCAGAATGTCTTCATCTGTCCCGTGACTTTTCCGGGCTTTGTCAAACTTGTCCATGCGGCAACAGCACACATCTTCAAAAATAAATCCTCACATTCAATTTAAATTTCTGCATATATAAATAAAAGTGGACATTGTATATTCTATACAGATCAAAACATATCAGCACAATAAGATATTGTAGAAAGAATAGCTGCTAGAAATGCTATGAAGATCTACAATATATGAAACATAGTAGCTCATCTGTAATTTCTTGAGCTACATTTCTTCCGAGTGGCATATAGAACATAGGTACATGTATATGCATTTTATAGCACGTCAAATGAAACAGAGACATGTGTAATATCTCAGTATCAAATGGAACAAAGATATGTGTAATATCTCAGTGTCAAATGGAACAAAGATATGTGTAATATCTCAGTGTCAAATGGAACAAAGATATGTGTAATTTCTCAGAGTGTCAAATGAAACATAGCTATGTGTAATTTCTCAGAATGTCAAATGAAACATAGCTATGTGTAATTTCTCAGAATGTCAAATGGAACAAAGATATGTGTAATATCTCAGTGTCAAATGGAACATAGCTATGTGTAATATCTCAGTGTCAAATGGAACATAGTTATGTGTAATATCTCAGTGTCAAATGGAACATAGTTATGTGTAATATATCAGTGTCAAATGGAACATAGCTACATTCTATTTCTTACAGTGTCCAATGAAACATTCGTGTAATTTCAAAATATGTTTTTATTTTTTCCTTCTAATAACATATTCAAAATATCACTATACCATTGTAACATCCTGTGAAATATACACTGTTATAAAAACAATAACAATTACAAAGTTTTCAAAATCTGAATATGAAAATCAATCTTAACTTCTCATAACAGTTAGTTCTAAATGTATTCATTGTGTGATGTACATGTGCATTTAGCCATTTATATATTAATTAAAATATTTACCTTCATCATATGAGGGATTTTTGTAAAATATTCTTTTCTTCTTCAAGTCATAACCACACACCACAACATAGTGACCTATAAAAAAGAATATCACCCTCTTACACATTTAAACCATTTACAAACAAAATTATAAACTAATCTCTCCTACCTGTATACATAGGAGTTACCACACCTCACATAAACAATGGTCAAACTTCTTAAGTACTACTGAATCTGATTTAAAGAGTAGCAGAAACTGCAATCATAAAATCACACCTATCAAAACCCTTAAGTCCGAGTTACATGTACAGTATAGTGTATATAGTAAAGGACTTCACAAAATCATACCCATCAAAATCCTTAAGTCTTAGTTATAGTAAAGGAATTCATAAAATCACACCTATCAAAATATTTAAGTCTGAGTTACATGTACAGTATAGTGTATATAGTAAAGGACTTCACAAAATCATACCCATCAAAATCCTTAAGTCTTAGTTATAGTAAAGGAATTCATAAAATCACACCTATCAAAATCCTTATGTTCAAGTTATAGTAAAGGAAACCCCGCCTCCAAATTTATCCTTTAACCTCTTCTCAATGTCTTGCACAATTCAACTTAAAATTACTGAACATCTCCGTCAAGTTTCAATCTAATCCAATTCAAACTGTAGCACATGTGGCGTTAAAAAATAATTAAGTCCATTTCATAGTTCCAAAAATGCCCCAAATTTATTTAATTCAATAAACCAAGGTGTCTTGCACATTTACATTTGGTATTGAACACCTCTGTCAAGTTTTAGTCCAATTCAATTTAAGGTTTTTGTAAAATCTTCATTTCTTCAGAATCTTGCTACATGATAGAAATACATGTATATCTTTTGGAGGAATTTTATTAACTTGGTATGATAAAAAAAAATATGGTGAACTATTTGATATTGAAAAAGTGTACTGTATATATTCTATAATGTTGTCAAGGGCAATAACTCCTATGGTGGCATTTA
Organism: Ostrea edulis; assembly: GCF_947568905.1. Classification (NCBI taxonomy): domain Eukaryota; kingdom Metazoa; phylum Mollusca; class Bivalvia; order Ostreida; family Ostreidae; genus Ostrea; species Ostrea edulis. The sequence continues at coordinate 93,436,291 of NC_079164.1, read as the reverse complement.
TCTGTTCTATTTCATTATACAATGTGATTTCCTTGATCATGTTGATATCCACAATTATCAATTTATATATACGAGTATTTATAAAATAGCAGGGTTTTTTTAAACAGTTAAAATTAAATTTTTAACATTCTAACCAGTTTACGTGTATTTTCCTCATGCTGTTAAATGAAAATGTGCAATTTTCTGATGTTGATATTTGATGTATCTCCGACATCTTTAAATGGTTGGCAACATATATATTTTCTTCGGTTATTGATTGAATTAACCTATATTAAGTGGAAATCAATAGTTTTTCTACTTTAAACCTTGATTTTTAAAAAAAAAAAAAAATAGCAAGATGTCTTCACTACACTGGGTGCTATGGGAGAAAATTCACACACTCTGTGATGAATAAACAAACAGATAGATCTAGATGGACAGGAAAAAACAACCAAAGTGGCTAATCCTGGTGCCCAGCTGCTCTAGAGAATGAAATATTTAAAGATTTTCTCTGATATATTCTGATGTACAACTTTGATTCCCTATCTATAGCTCATCCTGCCCTCTCCCACCAGGATGTTAACCAATAATACGTGACGTAGGCTGAATTTCATGTTTATCAATAATAAGTGATGTAGGCTGAATTTCATGTTAACCAATAATACGTGACGTAGGCTGAATTTCATGTTTATCAATAATAAGTGATGTAGGCTGAATTTCATGTTTATCAATAATAAGTGATGTAGGCTGAATTTCATGTTTATCAATAATAAGTGATGTAGGCTGAATTTCATGTTTATCAATAATAAGTGATGTAGGCTGAATTTCATGTTTATCAATAATAAGTGATGTAGGCTGAATTTCATGTTTATCAATAATAAGTGACGTAGGCTGAATTTCATGTTTATCAATAATAAGTGACGTAGGCTGAATTTCATGTTTATCAATAATAAGTGATGTAGGCTGAATTTCATGTTAACCAATAATACGTGACGTAGGCTGAATTTCATGTTTATCAATAATAAGTGATGTAGGCTGAATTTCATGTTTATCAATAATAAGTGATGTAGGCTGAATTTCATGTTTATCAATAATAAGTGATGTAGGCTGAATTTCATGTTTATCAATAATAAGTGATGTAGGCTGAATTTCATGTTTATCAATAATAAGTGATGTAGGCTGAATTTCATGTTTATCAATAATAAGTGACGTAGGCTGAATTTCATGTTTATCAATAATAAGTGACGTAGGCTGAATTTCATGTTTATCAATAAGTGACGTAGGCTGGATTTCATGTTAACCAATAATACGTGATGTAGGCTGAATTTCATGTTTATCAATAATAAGTGATGTAGGCTGAATTTCATGTTAATCAATAATAAGTGATGTAGGCTGAATTTCATGTTTATCAATAATAAGTGATGTAGGCTGAATTTCATGTTTATCAATAATAAGTGACGTAGGCTGAATTTCATGTTTATCAATAATAAGTGACGTAGGCTGAATTTCATGTTTATCAATAATAAGTGATGTAGGCTGAATTTCATGTTTATCAATAATAAGTGACGTAGGCTGAATTTCATGTTTATCAATAATAAGTGATGTAGGCTGAATTTCATGTTTATCAATAATAAGTGACGTAGGCTGAATTTCATGTTTATCAATAATAAGTGATGTAGGCTGAATTTCATGTTTATCAATAATAAGTGACGTAGGCTGAATTTCATGTTTATCAATAATAAGTGACGTAGGCTGAATTTCATGTTAATCAATAATAAGTGACATAGACTGAATTTCATGTTAATCATTAATAAGTGATGTAGGCTGAATTTCATGTTTATCAATAATAAGTGATGTAGACTGAATTTCATGTTAATCAATAATAAGTGATGTAGGCTGAATTTCATGTTTATCAATAATAAGTGATGTAGGCTGAATTTCATGTTTATCAATAATAAGTGACGTAGGCTGAATTTCATGTTTATCAATAATAAGTGACGTAGGCTGAATTTCATGTTTATCAATAATAAGTGACGTAGGCTGAATTTCATGTTTATCAATAATAAGTGACGTAGGCTGAATTGTGTTACCCTATCCTGTGTTCCTGTTTATCAATAGTAAGTGACGTAGGCTGAATTTCATGTTAACCAATAATAAGTGACGTAGGCTGAATTTCATGTTTATCAATAATAAGTGACGTAGGCTGAATTTCATGTTTATCAATAAGTGACGTAGGCTGAATTTCATGTTAATCAATAATAAGTGATGTAGGCTGAATTTCATGTTTATCAATAATAAGTGATGTAGGCTGAATTTCATGTTAATCATTAATAAGTGATGTAGGCTGAATTTCATGTTAATCATTAATAAGTGACGTAGGCTGAATTTCATGTTTATCAATAAGTGATGTAGACTGAATTTCATGTTAATCAATAATAAGTGATGTAGGCTGAATTTCATGTTAATCAATAATAAGTGACGTAGACTGAATTTCATGTTTATCAATAATAAGTGATGTAGGCTGAATTTCATGTTTATCAATAATAAGTGATGTAGGCTGAATTTCATGTTTATCAATAATAAGTGACGTAGGCTGAATTTCATGTTTATCAATAATAAGTGATGTAGGCTGAATTTCATGTTAATCAATAATAAGTGATGTAGGCTGAATTTCATGTTTATCAATAATAAGTGATGTAGGCTGAATTTCATGTTTATCAATAAGTGATGTAGACTGAATTTCATGTTTATCAATAATAAGTGATGTAGGCTGAATTTCATGTTAATCATTAATAAGTGATGTAGGCTGAATTTCATGTTAATCATTAATAAGTGACGTAGGCTGAATTTCATGTTTATCAATAAGTGATGTAGACTGAATTTCATGTTAATCAATAATAAGTGATGTAGGCTGAATTTCATGTTAATCAATAATAAGTGACGTAGACTGAATTTCATGTTTATCAATAATAAGTGATGTAGGCTGAATTTCATGTTTATCAATAATAAGTGATGTAGGCTGAATTTCATGTTTATCAATAATAAGTGACGTAGGCTGAATTTCATGTTTATCAATAATAAGTGATGTAGGCTGAATTTCATGTTAATCAATAATAAGTGATGTAGGCTGAATTTCATGTTTATCAATAATAAGTGATGTAGGCTGAATTTCATGTTTATCAATAAGTGATGTAGACTGAATTTCATGTTTATCAATAATAAGTGACGTAGGCTGAATTTCATGTTTATCAATAATAAGTGACGTAGGCTGAATTGTGTTACCCTATCCTGTGTTCCTGTTTATCAATAGTAAGTGACGTAGGCTGAATTTCATGTTAACCAATAATAAGTGACGTAGGCTGAATTTCATGTTTATCAATAATAAGTGACGTAGGCTGAATTTCATGTTTATCAATAAGTGACGTAGGCTGAATTTCATGTTAATCAATAATAAGTGATGTAGGCTGAATTTCATGTTTATCAATAATAAGTGATGTAGGCTGAATTTCATGTTAATCATTAATAAGTGATGTAGGCTGAATTTCATGTTAATCATTAATAAGTGACGTAGGCTGAATTTCATGTTTATCAATAAGTGATGTAGACTGAATTTCATGTTAATCAATAATAAGTGATGTAGGCTGAATTTCATGTTAATCAATAATAAGTGACGTAGACTGAATTTCATGTTTATCAATAATAAGTGACGTAGGCTGAATTTCATGTTTATCAATAATAAGTGACGTAGGCTGAATTTCATGTTTATCAATAATAAGTGACGTAGGCTGAATTTCATGTTTATCAATAATAAGTGACGTAGGCTGAATTTCATGTTTATCAATAATAAGTGACGTAGGCTGAATTGTGTTACCCTATCCTGTGTTCCTGTTTATCAATAATAAGTGATGTAGGCTGAATTTCATGTTAATCAATAATAAGTGACGTAGGCTGAATTTCATGTTTATCAATAATAAGTGATGTAGGCTGAATTTCATGTTAATCAATAATAAGTGACGTAGGCTGAATTTCATGTTTATCAATAATAAGTGATGTAGGCTGAATTTCATGTTTATCAATAATAAGTGACGTAGACTGAATTTCATGTTAATCAATAATAAGTGATGTAGGCTGAATTTCATGTTTATCAATAATAAGTGATGTAGGCTGAATTTCATGTTTATCAATAATAAGTGATGTAGGCTGAATTTCATGTTTATCAATAATAAGTGATGTAGGCTGAATTTCATGTTTATCAATAATAAGTGACGTAGGCTGAATTTCATGTTTATCAATAATAAGTGATGTAGGCTGAATTTCATGTTTATCAATAATAAGTGATGTAGGCTGAATTTCATGTTTATCAATAATAAGTGATGTAGGCTGAATTTCATGTTTATCAATAATAAGTGACGTAGGCTGAATTTCATGTTTATCAATAATAAGTGACGTAGGCTGAATTTCATGTTTATCAATAATAAGTGACGTAGGCTGAATTTCATGTTTATCAATAATAAGTGATGTAGACTGAATTTCATGTTTATCAATAATAAGTGATGTAGACTGAATTTCATGTTTATCAATAATAAGTGATGTAGACTGAATTTCATGTTTATCAATAATAAGTGACGTAGACTGAATTTCATGTTTATCAATAATAAGTGATGTAGGCTGAATTTCATGTTTATCAATAATAAGTGACGTAGGCTGAATTTCATGTTAATCAATAATAAGTGACGTAGGCTGAATTTCATGTTAATCAATAATAAGTGATGTAGGCTGAATTTCATGTTTATCAATAATAAGTGACGTAGGCTGAATTTCATGTTTATCAATAATAAGTGATGTAGACTGAATTGTGTTACCCTATCCTGTGTTCCTGTTATCAATAATAAGTGATGTAGACTGAATTTCATGTTTATCAATAATAAGTGACGTAGGCTGAATTTCATGTTTATCAATAATAAGTGACGTAGGCTGAATTTCATGTTTATCAATAATAAGTGATGTAGGCTGAATTTCATGTTTATCAATAATAAGTGATGTAGACTGAATTGTGTTACCCTATCCTGTGTTCCTGTTTATCAATAATAAGTGATGTAGACTGAATGTTGTTACCATATTCTGTGTTCATGCTTTTGAGACTCTGTTTTAGCGATTATTAAGGTCTTCCGTAACAACGGAAGACCTTCTACTGATTATGATGGTTAAGATTATTCTTATTATTCTTTTTTTCTTTCTTTTTCCTAGACGTGAACTTTGAAGCTTCATGTCTCGCTCATTTCTGGATGGATTTTACTCAAATTTTCAGGGTTTATAAACTTTACAGAACAATTTTAAAATCATGTACTACATTTCAGAAATTCCCTTCTGTTCACGAGTTATTCCCCTTTGAATGAAATTTTAGGGGCTTTGGTTTCCAGACAAAGGCTCCGAGACTGTATGAGCTTGAGCAGAAAATGCATTGAAAATGAAAAGTAGAAGCATTGTAGTTGTGCACATCGTTTTTTGTTTTTTTGATTACAGCGTTCGAAATGGTGGTTGACAGGGTTAAAAAATTAGGACGTCTAAAGGAGCAAAAAATTACACATATTTTCCTTTGTATCTTTTAAACTAGAAATATTTTGTTAAGAAGTGAAGAACAAAAGTTGTGCAAAATGTTAAGAGCTTTCTTTTGATATCCCTAAAAAGGGGCTGGCCCCTTCAATTAGGGATCTGGGGATCTTCAAAGTTTTCGCTTTATAACTCAAAAACGGTAAATATTTCAATATGGCTTTCGCTGGAAAAGTTGTTCTTTAACATCTTATTGATCTCATAAACATAATATTTTGCTCGAGTATTGTGTTATATATGAGTAAACAGCTTGACCCGCAAACAGGTAACCGTATCAGTAGGTGGGTGAAGGGGGGAAAATATGTGTATAACTTACTTCGGCACGTGCCCCTGGCGTGAAATTCATACGCAACTTCTGTGTGCACTGTGTACATTATATACCTACATGTATTTACGCAGATAAATATGAAAGTTTAATAAAATATTCAAGATTTGAGACCAATTTATTTGATTTGTATGTATAAATAATTTAAACTCAATGAATTTTTCTCTTCAGTCTGAATATTATGCTATCATAATTTTGTTGTATGATAAAATATTGGTAACAGCTATAAACCTTTATTGTATGTCCTGAGCCATAAATTTCATAAATTTAAATATTAATTTTTTGTTCATTATTAGGACTGAAAAGTTAAATGCTGAAACAATTTACTCCCACATACACGTGCGCCTCTAAAGACTGATTCGTGGAATGAGATCATATACGCATGTACTTGAGTAGTATAAATTTATTAAACACCTAACGATAAAAATTTATAGTACACCTTTATAGCTTCATTTCAATGATATATATTAAATTCTCAAACTATTTCATAAGTACATACGAGAAGTCAGAATCGCCAGCGTAGCCAAACTACTTATATCGTTACAGTACTTATCTTCCTGTCACAGTACAGTTGATTATTTTCTTTCTAAAACTTAACTTGTATTCGTCTTTTGTAAAATCACTAGATAAGTATTTCAAATAAATTTTCCCGGGGTGATGTTATGTATAACATAACAAGAGGGAAAGAAGGCGAAAGTTAGATCCCACACACACATACTCATGTACAGTTCCTGTATTTTCATGTTAACTAGGCTGCATTAGGACCTTACCCAAGGACATATGGTCAAGTTTAAGGTTTTTATGTCACACAGCTTCGACGGAAGACCTCTCGTTGCTTTGCAACGAGCTTGGCTCTAGTTCTTGTATATATTTGTATGTATCAACTGGAAGGCCCTGAGGAAGAATAGCATGTGTACATGTACTAATCAGGTCACCTTTTTGAAATAAAGTATTATTATCATCATTATATATAATATCTTATCATGGTCCTGCTACTATTGAGGAGAAGATTTTAAAAAGATGTTTCGCTATATATTCCCATTCAAACTTTGATCCCCTATTGTGGTTCCAACCCTATCCCTGTTGATCTGAACAAATAATGAATGTATACTACCTGATGAGGCTTGGTTATTAATGACTTTTTAAGTCCCCTCTGTTCTTGAAAATAAGAATTTAAAAGATTGTTTCCTGTATATCCCATTTAAAACTTTGATGATCTATTGTGGCCCCATCCTACTCCTGAGGGCCATGATTTGAACAATTTTGAATATCTACCCATTACGGAATCTTTCACATAAGTGTTGTCTTTTCTCACCCAGTGCCTGAGTGGTTCTTCAGAAAAAGATTCTTTTAAAAATACCACCTTATTTACACTATCTCTTAATTACCTCCCTTTTGAAAAGGACATGGCTCTTAATTTGAATAATTTTGAATCTCCTCAATTCAAAATGTTTTATGGCAAGTTTTGTTGAAATTGGTTTTTTGATTATGGAAAAGAAGTAAAAAATGTGTAAAGATTACAAACTGACAGAATGACAACAGGTGATCAAAAAAAGCTCACTCGAGCTTATAACTCAGAAGGTGAACTAAAAAAATTACACTTATTTAGATTAATATCTCTAATACAAAAAAACCCACACGTCATACAACTCACTTGCTTTATTACTAATTCCATCAAATTTGGCATTACCTTGGTATGTCTTGCAGCAATGTCCACACCAATTCAAACACTGCTGTTTCTGAAATCATAAAAAGAGGCATTGTATATCAAATCAAATTTTTATGACAAACATAATCTAATATACTGTATTTTTTTTGTGTGTGTGTGAGAATAACATGGATGGTGACAAACACAAGAGTGTTTACTATATCACATATTCCAGTTAGAAAAAGGGCTGAAGTTTACGTACCACCCTGTCACACCAGATGCACTCCAGTAAGCTCCAGTCCACCAGACAGATCAACAGATTTCCCCCTGACAGGTGCTTTACAATGTCATTCATGGTTAGAGACCTAGTAATAAAAAAAATGACATGAGGTTTCCCGTAAAATAGATGTAGGATATCTGGTTCTGTGACACATCTGACACTGACACATTTAGCTTGAGATAACATAGAAAACATTAAAAAAAAATATAAAACATAAAAAACAAAAAAAGAAAACATTAAAAAACATTTAAAACATGAAAAGAAAACATATAAAACAATAAAAAAAAAAAAAACATACTTGCCAACTTTCCCAATTTTAATAGAGAGGATTTCCCAAATTCTAAGCATGATTCCCTCTGTCCTGATTAGGAAAGCGAAACCCCCCAAAAATCTTGATTTTGTAAAATTGTTCCATGATTTACGACAACAAACCCCGATTTCCAACCTGAATTTGAAATCTTGCACCATTACTTTGTGGCTAGCCAATCCGAAATGGGGACAATAGTCAACCATTGTTGTGTAATCTGCCTAGTCTACCGGTGTCCGGGTTTTTATTTGACAGTGAGGAGCATGTTTTAGTAGTAATTAATTCCGAAGATGGATTTCAAATTGGCATATTCTTTACGCAAACGTGAGCAACAACAATGAGAGTTACACCACCAAACAATCGGACATTCCCAATTTTCGCTTTTCGGGAGGGCTGACAGCACAAAAGATATGCAATAAGTAAGTTATATATATTCGAATCTATAGTTATGTACCTGTATCATAAAATTAGGGGGGGGGGGGGGGGGGGCATACGTAATTTGCATCAGTCTGTACTTTCGCCATTCAAATTTTGATGTTGAATTTGATATTAGCATATAATTTAGCAAGTAGCCTTAATTTACAATAAAAAAAATATTTTGATGATTTTTTAAGGTAATTATTTTAGATGTTATGGGTGCAAAGGGTTTGTTCGCGAAATTTGTAGCTGGGCAGAGTAGCACATGTTTCAACAGACTCTGCAAGGCCGTGTCTACAAACAGCAAGATCGCCTCTGTAGTCATACCTAAATGCATGTGTTTTCAAATGGTCCAGTCATGTTATGAAGTAAAAGGATGCAACTTTCAGGTATTAAGAATATGTATGCTGAATAGTTGATGATTTCAATAAAATAGTATGCTTATCTTTTAAAGTAAGCTTTTTGAGTTTTGTTGAAGTCTATGGTCAAACACATTTGATGTGTTGTGTTAATATATGATACATGTACAATGACTAGATTGATATTTTCTTTATAAAGACAAATATTTATTTTCACGACAAAATGTTGCGAATATAGAGGTTTGAAAAAAGGTTGTTGCGTGCAACATCCTCCAAGGGGATTTTTAAAAGTTGGCATGTATGCAAGTGTAAAGTTCATCATAAAAAATAATCCTAATGATATACCTGTTGGAAACATCAAGCCCTGACTGAGAAGCCTCGGCAAATTTTCTGCTAACCCTCTCAGCATCTTTGTTGAAATTTTGCATATAAAAAGGCTAAAAAAAAAACCAACAGAAAATTTTAATATTTTTCAATGATCTATAAGATGTACAACAATTTCCTCACAGTTGTAAGTATTTATTTTCCTCTCTAGGGAATGCTTACATTGTATAAATCTCTCAGTGATAAACTATCCACTAAACTATCCTCTACTAACATAACTAAGAACAAGATGATTTTGCATAAACTGATTACGAATGTTAATACATGTACGATATAGTCTTCAAAAGACTAGAACTGCCTCATCTTTCTTTAATATATATAAATTACTTTTATCACTCATAAGAAGCATTACCTTTTTGGCATATTGGTCGTCTACACCAAGGGTTATTGTGGAAAATTCTACTTTCACTTTGTATTTTAGAAAGAGATATCCCAAATCAATTGTCCATATGCTAAAAAATAAATTGATCTATCAAACATGTAGATTACCTTAAAACGTGACAATACAAACAGAAGGCAAATTACTACATCTGTTGGCATTGTAACTAAACAGGTATGGAAATCATAATACGAAGCCAGCTGTCTTAGGCCAAAATAAAATATAAGTGTGTCTCTGGTTTCCCAACTCGATCTACCCAAGTTTTTCCTACCAATCCTAACGATATTATTGACAAAATATATACAATGTATATTGAATAAAATAAAAATCTTCCAATTTTCAAACTGGATTTTTTCTCTTTTTGCATTTGAGTTTCTCCAATTTACATTTTGACTACTATTGATCTTCAAAATGTTTGAAAAATAATTGTAATGTATATAGACATGTATTCAAAATGTATCAAAAACTAAGATTTCAAATAAAATGTTTCAATGAAATAAAATGCTTTACTGACCTAATTTTTTTTAGGAAGTGAAATATGAAACACACATATATTTTATTTTGGCCTTATTGAGAATCACTTTATGTAAACAATAGACAATGCTTGTCAAGTTAATGATGATAAAATCATGATGCAAACCGCTGTTTGACAGTTTCTGTTCTCTCTTTTAAATCACACAGTATTAAATGAGTTTGATTGATTGATTAATTGTATCTTGTTTAACGTCTCGCTCGAGAATTTTTCACTCATATGGAGATGTAACCAAGACTGGTGAAGGGCTTCAAATTTAGGCCTATGCTCAGCGCTTACGGCCATTGAGCAGTGAGGGTTCTTTAGCGTGCCACATCTATTGTGACACGGGACATCCGTTTTTAAGGTCATCTCCGAGGACCCGTGGCATTCACACCTGATGCCGAGCATTTGGCAATGGAACTATCACTACCCGTTTTAACGACTTGGGTCTGTTGCAGCCGGGATTCGAACCCTGGCCTACCGCATGCAGGAGTGAACGGTCTAACCCCTCGGCCACCGCAGCAGTTAAATGAGTTTGAACTCAAATATAATTTTTATCAGTCTTATCATAACTATCAATTTTTTTTGGTAGTTTATTAATTCCAAATAGAGATAGTTATTATTCATAATAAATGTATTTCTGACATTACCTTTGCCCACATTGAAGCTCCTCTAGATCACTGGTATATACAGAGGAATCATCTTTTCCTAAATACCTACAGTGACAGAAAGGTAAATACTGACAGTGACAGAAAGGTAAATACCGACAGTGACAGAAAGGTAAATACCGACAGTGACAGAAAAGTAAATACCGACAGTGACAGAAAGGTAAATACCGACAGTGACAGAAAGGTAAATACCTACACTGATAGAAAGATAAATACATACAGTTACAGAAAGGTAAATACCTACACTGCAGAGATGGGGTAATCGTAATCAGTAATCGTAATTGATTACAATCGATTACATTTTTTTAAGTAATCGTAATCGTAATTGATTACATTTGGTTTTAAAGCAAAGTAATCGTAATCGTAATCAATTACTTTGGCAAAGTAATCGTAATTTATGATTACAATAATGATTACAATGATTACTTTATATTAAAATAATTATTTAATAGATAACAGAGCTTATGTATGTTATGTGTGCCATCATAAGATTTATCCATATCTATATGATATTATACTTACAGTATTTGCATGTATTCAATAGCAACTAAGGTCTAAATCTGTTTAAATTAAACTTAATAATCTGAACTAGTATACCCTGTATCATTTACTGTACATCTCATTGATCTATTGTTACTTAATGAGTATGAGCTCACTCCTAATTAGTAGTTCATGTAATCATGATTACTTTTCACAGTAATCGTAATTGTAATCAATTACTTTCAAAATATGTGTAATCGTAATCATAGATTTTCAAAGTAATCGTAATCAATTACATTTACAATGTAATCGCCCCATCTCTGCTACACTGATAGAAAGGTAAATACATGTACCTACAGTGACAGAAAGGTAAATACATGTACCTACAGTGACAGAAAGGTACACATATTTTCCGGTGCAACTACAGAAAAAAACTCAATGCATAAATGTTCACCAATAACTTCATAACTTTCAAATATGGCTTTTAACAGAACAAATCGAGTTTTTCAATTAACAGTTTTTATAATGGGCTAAATTCAAAAGATGTCCTGACATTGGTGCTATGATTCAGTGTACAATATAATAGCCTCCCACCTCCAATAATTTTGCCACAGGCATACTAATTTGCTAGTTTCATTGCCTAGTGGAAAATGCCAAAATATTTCGTGAATTAAATTCTAATTGGTAATAATCAACAAAAATCTAAAGCAGTCCATTTTTTGTTGTTGTAATTCTGTCTATAATACACCATGATTATATCCAAAATGTTACAATAGTATTATGCATTAATTTATATCTGACAGTGTTATGTAGAGCACCATTTGTTACAGTTTACTGTGTCCAATACACGTTGGTATCAGTAATCAGAAATCTAGAGGTTACAACACATCCATCAAAATTCTAATGAATGAAAACTCCTTAAGGATATAAATAATAAATTAATGGTGTTGGAGAGTCCATCTTTCATCTAATGTATCAAATAACTGCATTTTTCTCATGTAAAATCATTTTTAAAAAGACATAAATTTTAAACCCTTGTGGGAATTGAACAGATTGTTAGCCCAATACTTTAATTCACTGGTTGACAAATTTGAAAAGGACAAACAAAATATTTCTGGTTTTAGTTTTTGCTGCAATGGCATACTTCTGTTTGAAAAAAATTGATGATGTGTTATCCCCCATACCTTTAATGTACTTTAGTAGTTAAGGCAATATTGACCGTGGATATCAGTCTGGAAAGCTCAGTGGTTAGAGCACCTGACTAGTAATACAGAAGTCCTGGGTTCAATTCCCAGTCCAGCCATATATTTTCTCCTTTCCTATATATAACATTTGGTGTCAATGATCACCCCCTGGACTTCAGGTGAAAGTTTGCTTGAGACAAAAAGAATTTGGGTTGTGTGTTTTCGAGAGCGAAGACAATTTAAGGAGGGTCAAAAATGTAGTAAAGGCTACATGGACTGCGGAGATCGGCCTGGACAGCTCAGCGGTTAGAGCACCTGTCTAAGTAATGCAGGGGTCTCAGGTTTGATTCCCAGTCCAGCCATAGATTTTCTGCTTATCTGTATATTACAGTACACTGCATACATGATAATCAAAGTTTACTATCAGGGCAGATCCACTGATACCTATATGATTATTCATCAGAAGAAAAAACAAAATATGGACCTTAGCACCATACAACAGCAAGCAAGTCCACAGTCCCAGGAGTAGGTCTGCATACATGTCTCCAGTTTTAGCACAAGTCTGTCATCCTTACGGACTTCCTGGATTTGATCTATTGACATAAATTGACAAAATATACACAAATTGTTGCTACTGCTGTATGCAATGTATACAATAAAGAGCTTGAATTAATTGCACTCGAATGTCATCATGATTGGTATTCAGATAATGATAAGTCTTAAGTAGAAATAACCCATCTATTACACATGCATTTTACTACATTAGTCTACAGTTTACATTGTCTGATTGTAACCCCCTGCATTACCGTCACGAATATTTCACTCACACTGTGAATGCTATACAACACAATTCTAAATATAATATACCGTAAAAGCATTCGTCATAAATACCTTCACTCTCTGCCATTTTTCGATGAATTAGTCATTGCCTTCGATTACTATTTTGTGTGAAAGTACAACATAACGATAATAGACTCAGACTGTTTACCACTAACTTGTCAAATGCGTTTCAGGATAATTATGGAATGTCGAACCCGAGCCAAATTAGATGCGAGTTCGCTTTCAAGAGTACACGTAGTTCCAAGATCAAGAGCTATCGCACTCACTAATCTACTGTGAAATCGCTTACCCCAAAGACTTTGTATGGTTGAAGTTGGTGAAACTAACTTTAAAATAATATTACTCAAAAATGATACCGAAAGATAAATTAGATTTAATCAAAATAGGCATTAGATTTTCACGTTAACAGTATTTAATCAATTAACGGTTGCCTAGCTATATGTAGCTATTAATTAAGTTGAAACAATTCAATATGATAGAATAATTGCTTGAAGTATGCATGTACTTTTAGGAAATGATTCTTATAATCATGTTAAGTCGAGTGCAACGACAATTTAAGTTCGACCCAAAAAAAGGGGGGGGGGGTAAATAAAGATAAATAAATTTTTAAAAAACAATGATAATAAAAAAGTAAATGGAACACGGTCAAAATGTATACACAGTCTTGTCTATCGAGAGTTATCATATATCCCATTTATTTCTGTGTAACCCACGGGAAAAACACGCATGGATTTAGTCGTTCTTTTAAAATTGATAAATATTCCGTGACGCAATATATATCTTACCTCTTGTTTGGGATTAGCTGCAGAACTAATTAAAAGATGTAGCTCTCTGAAAAAAATATTGTGATGGAACAGATATTTTTTCAGAGAGCTACAGTTCTGCTGTTACCTTGGGATATGGTTCCCAAACAAATCTACCCCGTACCTGGAAAAACAAATCTGTAAAATCCGCTATTTCTTTTTACGAAGATTGAAAATGGAATAAACAAACATATCTTGGCACAGATTTTACACGATTTAAAAAAGATGGAAAGGGATTACCAAAAAATTGGAAAATCATGTGATCGATACAAGAAACCAAAATTATTAAAACCTTAGTTAAACTCTGGACAATACCTCCCATGAGAAACATAGATGTCAATTATATAACTATGTATGTACATGTAATTCTGAATGTAGTGATGTTTAAACCACAGGCACTTGTTTCTGTAAATAACTTACGACCTCTGTATACTAATAATGTTATTATTAGTTTACAGAGGTCGTAAGTTATTCATAGAAACAAGTGCTTGTGGTTTAAACACATTGCCTGCAGTTTTCCCAACGATATTATAAACCTTGATCTATGTAGCTGTACAGAATATGCTCTTTAAATGAAGAAGATATATATATATATATATATATATATATATATATATATATATATATATATATAATGTCAAAAAATGAATGAAGAAATCGGCACAGTTGATAAATAATTTAAAAGAATAAAATCCAAAATGATCACATACATGTAATAATCATCGATCAGTTCCGGCTAGTACTTTCGCCTTACGGCTCTTCACGCAGTTTGTCTTGAATGTTTCAGTTCCTGAATGTTTCAGTTCCCTAGTAATGTTGAAAGGTGCCCTGAAGAGCCGTAAGGCGATAGTACTAGCAGGAACCGATCGTTGATTATTATTATGGGATCATTTTGGATTTTATTCTTTTAAATTATATATATATATATATACATGTATATAATAACAAAAACCAACAACAGTGATTTATAGTGATGTTTATCACTCAGTACAACAGTTAGCAAGGTAGATTATTGATACTTGTCGTTATATATATATATATATATATATATATATATAAAGCACTAAATAATCACAACTAGGTACTGAAAATTTTCAAAAGCCCGGGGTCGAACCAGCGACGTACGGCACCCACCGCCTAGCAAGATTGTCAAACCAGTGCGTAAGTCCACTCGGCCACAACGACTTCCCTATATATATATATATATATATATATAGCCTCTCGACTTCTCTAAAGAGAATAGGTAAATCCCCGATCTATCCACTATCAGAACAGGAGGAAAACTTTAAAAGTGTGCACTACACCGAGTTCCTTGTATGTCATATTTTCTTTCTCTTTTATTCATTTACATACATGTATACTTACTTATGTAACCATCTTCGTTAGCCAAGGGTTTTCGGTCCACCCCGCACCTCACAAACCGAAAACCCTTGGCTAGTGAAGATGTTATGTAACGTTTTTCCTTTCTTCTTTGTTCTCACATCTTCATACTTACAAGTATATCTATGTTATATGATTCATCATTAATGTAATGCATGTATTTCTAAGGTACTCTCAACAAGGAGGAATAAAAGAATGAATCACTGAATGAACAGACGCCAGAAGATAATGTCTGGCTATATCTAGTGAGAAACAAAGCCCCCCTCGGTTACAGCTCATAGCTAGTATATCAAAAATTCTGAGACTTGATGTTAACACTGTGACCCATTAATTATCTTTTTTACAAGTAGTTAGTACATGTAGACAATTAAGTTAAATATAAGTACACCAAAAACTACGAGAAGTCAAAATTTGGAAATTAAAATCTAAAATTTTCAGATATGGTGAATTACATGTAATCCGCTTTCTGTGCCTGAAATCTGAATACTTCAGTGAACATTCCATCTTCATTTATGTATACCACCCTGGATTGTACGTGTGCATTCGTCATTGAAGATTATCAGGGGTCAACTGTAGATAAAATAGGGGCAGGGAAAATAAATGGAGGGGATTAAAGACAAAATGATGAAACACTTACAACATATGGCAAAGTACTACGTGCGCATGTACTTTACGTACTCATAATGAATGTAGAACATTTTGAAAGTTGAAAATGTTTCAGAAACATAATTATGCTAGTATGCCCCATCCCGTGTGGCAATATTAAAAAGGGTCAACTTTAAATTGAGATTGTCTGCAATGATGGTTTGAAACATGGGTTATCTACTGGTCAGTGGCAACCACGATACTAACTTTGATCTCAAGCAGTAAAGGGTTCTAAAATAATAAACATTTTCTTTTATATCCAGAGTGAATTGATTTATGACTTTCTGCGATTCAAACTGAAATGGGTCATAATTATATCATAAGAATTAATTCGTTATATAACAAGATCCTAAATAATCGTTATAAAGAAATCATTAATACATAACGAAATAATTAACACGTTATAACGAGTTGGTTTTTCTTTTTCCTTTTCAAAAATGAACACAGCCGGCTATCGTGATACATATACATACACAGATTATGTAAAATTGTTCCGATTTCCGTGTTATATTTCTGATTTAATTTGCCTGTTATGTATACAGCTTTAATAGCTTGGCGTGTTTTAAGTGTGACAATTTAAAGTGCCATTTGTGAAGCTGATATCAACTAAAGTTATTAGGCCTATATCATTCTCATTTCCTCATCGCTGGCTCTTGTCAAAATGGATTTGTTTTTTGACACATACAATATAATCACACAGACAAATAAACAAACGGACAATCAATCATACATACATTCCATTCTCTCCTGTGGTCACTTGCTGTACAGTATTGAAGCATAACAAAAACAAAAAACCATGTAAAAATAAAAAAGAAATTAGTCAAAAATATCTTCCCATCTCTTCCAAAATGTGTCTTTATGAGTACAAACAAACTTATATAAAGGATTTTCGTGTATTAGGCATGTAATGACAAATGTACATGTTAGCATCATTGACTATTTGTAACAAATATAAAGAACGGGTAGGGTGACACTGGCGGATCCAGGGGTGGGGGGGGGGGGGTGTCCAGGGGTTGTAGCAGCACACATCCCCATCCTCCATCCTTCTCTCGGACATCTATGTAGGGTTTTTTTTAACATTACAATGCTATTTAGTAGGCAATTATTTTTTCATCTATAAGTTAAATACTACAAGTTTCTTATTAATTACCACTGAATGATACATGTATTTATTTTTATTAATTCATTGGATATGCTCTAGTGCAGTTTCTAGATCATCTCTCTGCAACACCCCCCCCCCTTCCAAATTGCTGGATCCGCCTCTTGGTAAGGAGGTGGATGAAATCCGTACAGTAAAATCTAGGAAATAGAAATAGGGAGAGGGATGAATTTTTTAAAATAATGATGTTTTGTTTGCTGTAGAGTCATGCTTCCATTCCCTCACACTTTCTATTTTATTATTAAAAAAAAAAACATGACGGGGGGTGGGTGGGTGTTTCTCTAGACCCCCCCCCCCCCTTTTTAAATCATGCAGGGTATTTCACAATATCATTATGAACACAAACCAATACAAATCTAAACGAGAGGTTTATGGTTCGTTTCTATACCACACAAAACAGAAGTCAAATGTTTATCTGGTTTTGTACTGTTGTTTTACGAACAATCGAGAATTTTTCACTTATATCGAGATGTCTTCAGCTTTATGTAACGCGCCGTGCAACTTTTGACCCAATATGGATCCAAGGCATTCTCTCACCAGAGGGCGTGTTACGCAAGCTTCACGTGCGAGTAGCGCACGGAACTCTGGGTAGAGAATGGGGCCCAAGCGCGTAAGAGAGGAATAAATTTCTTTTTTTCAAAAACACGGCGCTTAATTCCCGAAATTTAGCAGTGGTACTAATACTCCGTCTGCAGGGTTTATAACAGAAGTACAGTGTATTTGCAAATGTTCCACATGTTTTAAACGAACATCGGACAAAAATTATATCATCATATATATATTTATATAGTTTTTCTTCACCAGAAAAACAAACACAAAATAATGTTGTGCGCGCAAAATCAAACTGAACACACAGCATACTTGGCAACTGGAATCCGATATCCCAAATCTTTTCAAACGAAAAATCCGAATTTGCATCCTCTGCTTCCGAATATATTGATTTGATTGTAACTTACCTCACAAAAGTGACACAGAATATATTGATTTGATTGTAACTTACCTCACAAAAGAGACACAGAATATATTGATTTGATTGTAACTTACCTCACAAAAGAGACACAGAATATATTGATTTGATTGTAACTTACCTCACAAAAGTGACACAGAATATATTGATTTGATTGTAACTTACCTCACAAAAGTGACACAGAATATATTGATTTGATTGTAACTTACCTCACAAAAGAGACACAGAATATATTGATTTGATTGTAACTTACCTCACAAAAGAGACACAGAATATATTGATTTGATTGTAACTTACCTCACAAAAGAGACACAGAATATATTGATTTGATTGTAACTTACCTCACAAAAGTGACACAGAATATATTGATTTGATTGTAACTTACCTCACAAAAGTGACACAGAATATATTGATTTGATTGTAACTTACCTCACAAAAGTGACACAGAATATATTGATTTGATTGTAACTTACCTCACAAAAGTGACACAGAATATATTGATTTGATTGTAACTTACCTCACAAAAGTGACACAGAATATATTGATTTGATTGTAACTTACCTCACAAAAGAGAATATTTGGAATCATCTCCAACAATATTATTAATAAGGTTCAAATTGGCTTTCAACCAAAAGCCAGAACTAGTGATCACATGTTTGTACTTAGAACCCTAATTCAAAAATATACAAATAATAAATCCAAACTGTATGTTTGCTTCATTGATTTTTCTAAAGCCTTTGACACTGTTTTACACT
This sequence comes from Ostrea edulis, assembly GCF_947568905.1. Lineage (NCBI taxonomy): Eukaryota > Metazoa > Mollusca > Bivalvia > Ostreida > Ostreidae > Ostrea > Ostrea edulis. Next base: position 93,417,208 of record NC_079164.1, on the reverse strand, counting down.
CTGCCTTATTACACAGGTTGCACCAGCTAGACATAATGGGACCTTTTTATAAGGTCATTAAGAATATTTACACAGCAAACTCAATGTCAGTAAAACTTCAAAACAAACTTACCAGATCATTTGAATCTAAAGTGGGTGTTAGACAAGGAGATAACTCAAGCCCAAATCTCTTTAAAATACTAATGAATGGTCTACCATCTTTATTTAATGATAATGATGATCCGGTTAAATTAGGTGACATTTCCCTAAATTGTCTGTTGTATGCTGATGATTTAGTATTAATTTCTAAATCTGAAAGAGGACTTCAGCAATGTATGAATAAGCTTGAAAGCTACTGTGAAAAATATTGCCTGTCTGTCAATCTCAAGAAGACAAAAATTATTATATTTTGCAAAAGTGGTAAAAAACCAGCTGAAAACTGTTTCTATAAAAATCAAATTATTGAACAAGTGTCATCATATACATATCTAGGAATTTTCTTCTCCTCATCAGGCTCATTCACAAATTGTCAGTTTGGTCTCTACAAAAGAGCTTTAAAAGCATATATTAAATTAGTCAAATGTTTTGGAAATATTAAACCTAAAATACATACCCTGATGCACTTATATGATCATACTGTAAAACCTGTACTGCTTTATGCGTGTGAAATCTGGGGAACAATAAATACAGATCCATATGGAATCCGGATAGGGTCACGTAGTTCACTGTCGTACCATCGCACCATCGAGGTTTGGGTCGATGGTGCGGTGACGCGATAGCGCGATGACGATGATACAATGGCGCGATAATGCGATAACGATGGTGCGATAATGCGATGGAGCGATACTGCGATGGCAATAATGCGATAACGCAATGCCGCTGTCGCGATGACGATATAGCGTTATCGCATCATCGCCATCGTATCATCGCGTTATCGCAGTATCGATTCATCGTTATCGCATCATCGCCATCGCCTCAAACCTCGATGGTGCGATAGTGAACTACGTGGCCCTATCCGGATTCCATATAATCCTCATGTTTTGCAATGTTTCACAAATTTCAGAATCAGTTCTCATTCTTTGGCTATTGAAACTGGACGTTACACACAAACACATGTAAATGAGAGAATATGTACTGTCTGCAAGTCTGACTGTGTAGAAGATGAATTCCATTTTGTATTTGACTGTATAGCATACCAACACTTAAGAAAACCATTCATAGAGTCCATGAACATTTTGCAAGAATTTTATAAACCTGTGTAATAGACAAAAATTTATCTGGCTTATGAGCAACGAATGTAACAATATTATTGAAAAATTTGCCAGTTACGTATATAGCTGTTCATTACTAAGAAAAGTTGATTTATCATGAACTTGTAAATTTTATTTTTTCATCTATCTTTTGGATAATCACTCTTTTATGATTTATGTATATGAACTTGTATTCTTTGTATGCCATCTGGGCCCACAATTGGAAATAAATTACTTTACTTTACTACTTTATAATCCAGAAGTAACAAGTTTCTTCCTTAGTGCTGTTCTTCCTACCGTGTATGGCTGCACGATATAAGATTACAGCTATGATGAAATGTAAACAAACCTATCATAACTTGTGAGGAAGTATCCTCAAATAATATCCTTGCACACAGGCAATTATATATCGCTTGGGTTCCAATTTATTACTCTTATATGGTAAATTTGAACCCAAGCAATATAATAGCATGTGGTTCCTTGGCCAAAGTTGAGACGATAATAAAATGTTGAACATATATTGTACCAGTGGGTATTTTCATCCCTTTTCATACATTTATAATCAATACCTCTGTGTAAAACCAGTGGCGGATCCAGAAATTTTAGAACGGGGGGGGGGGGGGGGGGGGCGGGGGGCGTAAAAGATTACAGGTCTCGCACTGTTTTTAAAAAGCCCTCGTGGATGCAAAGCAAAGTCCTGATGTGAGGCCAAGTGGCAAAGCACCTTGAAGCTACAGAGTTCTGACAACATAAGATATATTTAATATATGTTATCGTGGTTTTGGTTGGGCAGTTAGTATTTGTACACGATTGAGCTGAAACTTTTATTTTGCCATTTTTATTGTTTACTATTCTTAACTAAAGTATTTCTAATGGTCAACCATTCTAATGCAAATATCCTTATATTGTCAAAAGCATCTAGGTAAACCTAGAAGATATAAAATTTCAGCTGCTGTGTTTTTTATGGTCCTATTAAGGTATACTGTAGATACCATTATCCGTTAGTCATCTAAGTCACGCCCCTCAAACATACAAAAAGCGAGTGTATTTGCTGAAACTTAGTAGTACAATTGATCATAAAATCCAAATATACAGCAAAACTGAATTCGTCTTGAAAGTTGTGAGGATTTTCAAAAAGGATTTTCTTTTAAAACAAGATGTATTTGTGAAACACTGATGCCCCCGTATGGCAGTAAAGTTGATAATGACCAAGAGTAAATTAATTTGCAAAATATATAAGGTAAAACCCGAAAGTTAAGGTCATGAGATCAAACACTTTGGTACCCAAAGAAAGGTATTATCACACGGAACACACGTGAAATATGAGTGTCCTAGTGCTAACCGTTAAAAAGTTATGACCATGGTTAAAGTTTTTCAATTTTTGAATTGTCTGACAATATAACCAGTCTTGCGTAGAAGTCTGTGTATTAACTATACTACATTTTAACACCAAAAACATAACACTAACATACATTGCCTGACAGCCAGCCGTGATTGCTGGACACCCGTAATTTATTGTATTCTAAATACACAATTCGCAGAAAAACAAGGCGTTTTCCCAAATACAAAAATTAAGATAACCTTCCAACTCCATATACAGAATATGAGCAATACATAAATATCAATACTTTTAAATATACCTCAAATCTCCTCTATATAGCATCAGGGCCGGCCAGGAAAAAACTAGAAATAAAACGATGAAAATCGCAAAAGTGCCGCTGGATGCATGGGGTTGTGAACGGACCTCACAACTTATTTGTAAATTTTTAACCTTTGCATGGCATGGATGAAAACATAGATTTAAATATCCATTAAGTTTCGTTTATCTCGTGACGAACGGCGGCTAGAAGTGAATACCTGAATTGCAGCTCGAAAACCTGTTTTTCTAACTCGCATTCTATTGGCTAATAATGGATCATTCCATTCTACCTGTACGTACCGTCAATACAACATTTTCCCGCTATTACTAACGAAACGCGGGGAAATATAATTCTCTTGTTCACTTGTTGGACAGTGTCAGATAAGTAATCTTGTACTGCAGGTTTTATATTCACTCACGCTGTAGTACTGAGCCATATCAATATGTCCTCTGATGGGGAGCGCATTTTCATATAACAATCAAAATTTAAGGATGTTAATGAAAGTACTGCGAATATCATCTTGATGAGTGTTATATTCTGGATATGGAGGGTAAGAAGGCTATGGAGCCAAATTTTGATCTGAATAGCATTGTGTTTTCGAATATATGGATGAAGAAATAATTTACGCCAGCCAAAAGAACCTAATACGCCCATCTCGTGAAATGAAATGAAATTATGCATGAAAGTGAAAATAAGAAATAGGATATGTCAATAAAGAAAACATAAAAAAGCGCTGTGAATGTACCGTACCTCTGGATCCAGCGAAATTCAAATACAGCATGGAATTTAAAAAATTGTGAATCTTTTAGTTGGAGCAAAGAATTCTACTACGGAGAAATATCGTTTTAAGTGTTTCAGTGATTTTTCCGATATCTGTGTTGATTCTTACTTGTAGGGAATTTAAAATTAAATTTGTATCCCTTTGACAAATGTATTGTCTTTCTCTTATTTTCAGCCTACCTGTAGATGTCTAATGAATTATTGGGTTAACCTGGCCCTGTCCAATAAGTTGACAATTACTGTCCATTATTTTTAAGAACGGACAGTATCTGTCCTTTCTTAAAAATAATGGACAGCAATTGTCAACTTATTGGACACCTACAGGTAACCTTTTCACTATAAGTGGACTTTCTTCTATATAAAAGCCTAAGCAGACAAAGGATTGTGTAACAAAACTGTTTTAAACTAGGCATTCTATAATTAGAGGTCGCGTCATGATGTGGGTAGCACGTGACCTGTGTGTACACAATGCTAAACTAGGATATACGACATCGAACACTTGTTTCTTATCTTTAATTTCCCCTTTTTAATACTCATGCGCCAAGGTTTGTGACACATTTTGTTAAAGAGACACTACAGCTCATTTTGCGCAAAAATCATGAAATGACAATTTTTCCAGCGCTTTCTCAATTTTTGTTGCATTGTTGAAAGTATGAACTTTACGAAAATATCACTTATCTAAAGTTAAAAATTATCGTTTTAACGTAAAAATTAATACTTTTTGATGGCCTATACAAAAAATATCGAGTCTGCTCCTTTTAGTCTTCAGACGCATGCGCATAGACAGTAAACAGTGCAGCATGTCGTCCAGTGAGATAAAGTGTAGTTGATAGATCTAGAATTTTGACAGATTCTGTGAGAAAAGAGGTAAAAATAGAATGAGGTAAAACTCATGCGTGAAATAAAATTTACCTTGGGATCACTATGACCGTTGGAAAACAGAGAGCTCGGAGAAACGCATGTAACTCAGTGGCGGATCTAGGATTTCCGAAGAGGGGTGTGAAAGTCAAAGATTAGCGAAAGTAATCGGCCATTCGGGTGCAAAATTTGGATTTTCATTCACAATCTGTAGCGTAAAAAGGGAGGGGGGATACTGGCCCCCTAAATCTGCCATTGAGACTAGCTGCGAAGACACTACGTTTGAAAGTAAGTGCTATTTTTATCTGAACACGACACGTGTTAGTTGTAAAAACATCGGTCAATGGGAACATGGAAGGGTTTCTGTTGAAATAATGATTTATAATTAGTTATTATAAGGAGCAGGGAAAAATCTTATGTACTTGAAAGGTGAGTGTGGACCCCCTTGAAGGGGAATTTAGATAATTTCCGACACAACACCTTTGCTGTCATTCAAAACCACGAGATGTAAATAAGCATTCAAAAGTCCGAGTCAGCATGAAGAAACCTTTGAATTCCGGACGATCTTCAAAGAGCAGTTGAGAGTAAATTGATGCATCCCAATTGTTCAAAATTGTCAGTATCGATGTGAATTTTATCATTTTATTAATATATGGTTTAAAAAACACTTCATTAAAATGTGGAAAATGAGCTGTAGTGTCTCTTTAACGGTGTCTCAGCCAATCAAAACATTTTGTTAACGGTGTCTCAGCCAATCAAAACATGTTGTTAACGGTGTCTCAGCCAATCAAAACATTTTGTTAACGGTGTCTCAGCCAATCAAAACATTTTGTTAACGGTGTCTCAGCCAATCAAAACATTTTGTTAACGGTGTCCTAAACAATTAAAGGCAAAGGTTGCCATGTTAGTATCCCAAGTGATTGAACTTCTTCAGGGCCACTAGATTGCGTACTTCCAATGTTATTCAGAAGAATTTTTTCGGCAGATAGTGCAATGACGAATTAGGGCATATATGAAATCAAAATGTTCATAAACACAAGTTAGCTTTCCTAAGTATTCGATTTGTCGGAAGTCCTCGATTTTGCAGTGATATTAATCCAATGCTCTAACATCTACAGGCTAGTTGTGAATACGGAAGAGATGATGCAGCTCGTATAATATCATTGAACTTTGGAACCTGAAGAAAACCGTTATGGGAAAGAGAGTGCCGTTAACAAAATCCCAAATCTTCTGATGAAACATTTGATAATTGAACTTGTTAATGTAAGGCACTCTGTTTTGCAAAAAGCTATCATTGAACCAAAGGCCAAGATTCATGACAGCTAGGAGCATTAACACGTTCTTGATAGACAGGCATTCCAGTTTGCGGTACCGTTGATACCGGTAACATTGCAACATGAGAACCGTTTGGAAATAGACGAGAATTAGATCTACAATGTTTTCTGCGATGTTCAATGATCCATGTGAATGGAAATGTATACCTGCCACCACTCCAAACAGAAGGTACATCACCATCCCCAGAGTACTAAAAAGCAATATGTATTCACTACCGGAAATTGCACGTGTGTTACTGATAGGAACGCACTGGCCATACAAAAGTCCGAAGCCGAGAAAAACGAGGCACACCATGATGATGAAGTACAACAAACGATATACCTCGAGAGACATATACAGGCTATGGAGTTCGTGTTCTTTTTTCTCGGTCAATAGTGCCAGTTCGATGATAATGAGAACAATTACAAAAACGGCCCCAACTGCGGCGCTGAGATACAGCAGTGCCGATTTTCTCCGCGCTCCATATTGGGCCGGTATTCGTTGGTCTATTTCCACGTATTCACTATTCAAGAGAGATGTTGTTTCGTCCTGGGGATTATTGGGAGTCATAAGAAAGTTTCTCACCATGGATCTTCTCGCTGTCGACCAAATTTGGAAAAGAAATCCGATGGAAACTAAACAGAACTCGGCAACTAAAGGCAAAACATATGGAAAGGCGTTCTCTGCGAAGCAGACGATTGAAGATTCATTGATGCAGTTGAATGTTTCCACACCAAATTTATCGACAACCATCGTTTCATTGTCAAGGTGGAAAAAGTGTCTTTCTTGCGTCACAATTGAGTCAAACCAAACAGACAGATTTGCTACTACAATAAAAATCATCCCATAATGGACACCGAGTGACCCAACGATTTCTGTGTTTCGGAAATAACTTATGAATGCAGTCTGCAGACACGAAAAGAAGAAGAGCAAAACGTTCCAAATAATACTCACATAGGACCTTGCCAAATGGTAGGAAACAGCAATGTTGTGAAATCGCCGAGCCATACTCAGCGCAGCACGGACTATTAACCCAATGCAAAACAGCCATAAAAATCTCAACCTCAATCCTGTCGAATTTGTGTTGGTTGTGTAATTAACTGTTATCTCGTTTTCGCGTATCTGTCTTCGAAACTTGATCCAGAGAGCTGTCAAAGCACAGATACCAATTAGAACTATCGCCATCAGAAAATAACGAATCGCATTGTCAGGATCATCGTGAACAGGAGAAGACGAGACGTATATTGTAACGAACGCTACACCGATGAGGTATATAGCGATAGCCAGGGTGGATATGCTTCCGTCATGGATACGGAGACCATTAGAGGTACGCATTCCATTCCCTGCTGTAAATGGAACCACGAACAGAGAATACAAAACTTCCTGGTAAAACTCCATATCTGAAATATTCAAATTCTATTTACAGCGAATTACAAAAGACCGGTTGAGTTTTCAATTGCCTGCTAGATTGATCAATAGACTTTACAATTTGGTCAGCCAAGAATCACATTTGGTCTGATCAGTGTCTTTTTTTCAAAGTGAACATCAATTAAATCAAATTGAATATATTTCTCTCTCAGATATACATTTGATTACTTTAACATGATTAATTAAAGGTACACACACACTCTCTTTCTCTCTCTAATTTGAAACATTATTTCCAAGTGTTTTTAAATCAATAAATTTTGGAATAAAATCAAATTTGATTATATTTTTCTTTCAAAAATACTTTTGATTACTTTAAGTAAAGAAAAGGGTGTATTTCTCTCTCTCTCTCTCTCTCTCTCTCTCTCTCAAATACAATTTTTTTATTGATTAAATTGAACTTTACTAAACTCTTATCAATTTCACTTTTTAAAAAAATTCATTAGACATCTCACAAAGTGTCCACATGCACATGTACCATTCCTCTGTTTGTCAATCTATATTTGAGGTCATTCCATTCATATCACACAAAGAAAACTTCCAGAAAACTCTTCTATTGTTACTGTTTCTGACCAATAGAATTCTTGTTATTATAGCTAACCATTTAAGTTAAGACTTTCTATTCTATTTATAGTTTTTAGGGTTGGTTAGTGCACATCTACCTTTGGGAATTTTACAACACCTATTCAGCTTATAACCATGAAAAAAATAAGATGGAGAGATATTTTAACAAAGAAATTATTAACTTATACAATTAGAGAAATTCTTTTTCCTGAAATAATCAGTAAAACTGAAGTGTTATCTTATTTATGGGGTTGTCACTCACACTGAGAAAAAAAAGTTGTCAATTCTTTGTCATACCTGAGTAACTTTGTGACCTAAATTCAGACCAAATGTGATACTTTGCTGACCAAATTGTAAAGTCTGTTGATCAATCCAGCAGGCAATTGAAAACTCAACCGGTCTTTTGTAATTCGCTGTAGATGTTAAATCTGCTATACAATTCAGGATTATTATATCTATTTTAAATGAAACCTTTCAGCATTGGAGAACGTTCTAATCATTTCGTCTCTTGTGTTTACCAAACATTGAATACACTGTATAAACAGCGTCTGTAAAATCTTCCTTACGATCCGAGACTAAACAAAATCGGTGAAAACAAGTTTTCCTTTAAATTACAGCTGTTGCAGATCATTCAGGTCATAACAATGCTTACCTGCAATCAAAAAATTGTCCTTCGTGATATATAACTTAAACCTCCATTAAAAAGCGGAAGAATAACAAAGTATGAATATAGCAGAATGTAAAAATTCAGCCAGATCGTTACTCGGGGTTTTACCGGGCTCTTTGATAGCTATTTACTTCCTGATAGACGCGCTAGAGTTGCTGTTAATACTCTTTTTTCCAGGTCGCAGTCCAATACACACGAATACCACAAGATCCACGGCTGATCCAATCATAAGGAAAGGATTGAATACTTCCGGGTAATTTGTAATCAAAATTATGATATGTCTCAGATATCGTTATGGATATTTGTAATATCCCCTAGCTTTTACAAGATATAAAAAGGTCCTATATTGCTGTTTCTTACGATTAAAATCAAACCTCTCACTCCTATTATGCTCCGATTTCATCTCGAAGTACTGAAAGTACTGAGAGCCATCTTTTATGGTGACATTATTACTACATTGCACAGTCAAGGCGAATAAAAACAAATTTTACTGCCTCTTTATTGCTTGAGTTTCGTAATTCATTAGAACACACCCGCTTATAATATATTTTATACTGTGATCCAGATACACTTATTCTAAAGGTTGCATTTATAAGAATTGATATTGCAAACCAATTTTCATGATGAATAATACGTGACGAATGGGGAAAATACAATAGGAATTTTGTAAAGTTTCCTTGATTTTTAATTTTGCAGTCGTGTAAATCCCATACTAATTACTACATGTAATAGATATCTTTAAATCTAATATACAATGCATTGTAAAATAATGGAAACAATATTTGTACAGAGCAACAGTATCCAAAAAGAATCCAGATTCTTTGAGCAGTATTTGCGCATCAAAATCTTAAGTTTTTTGTTTGCTAGACGCCTATTTATTTCTCATCTCGATATAGAGTAGAAACTTTCTAATTTTTACAGAGAACTTTGAAAAACGAAATTAACTGTCAAGCTGGGTCCAATATTTAATACAATTTTGTTGCTATGCTACAAAAATGAACTTTCATTATGCTTGTAATTAGCATAATATACATGTGCTTTTAAAATCTGATTTAAAATTACAAAAATAGTGCGGTTAATGTCAAAGGAAAGGTCAAGGTAAAATATAATGCCATCGTTAAATAGCTACCACTTATATGTATCAGTGTATGATTTTTCATAACAAGAGGCCCACAGGCTTTATCGGTCACCTGAGTACTAGTGAAAAAGTATCACTACTCCCAAGGGTTATGAAATCTAGAAAAAAAAATCCTGTTCTGAATATCTAAGCTAAATTTTAATGTTTAGTAACAGTATGAAACAAGATGTGTTCTTAAAACTTCAATGCCCTCTAAAGTACATACACCGATGAAAGGCTTTTAATAATATGATAGGTGTATTAACATTAAAACATTAATAGATATGACTAATTTGGACCCATCCTAGAGTCAAAACACTGGATTGTAAAATTCACCATTTTTTGTACATCCTTTTCTGCTATTCCTAATTATGTATTTAGATTTTATAAAGTATCAGCAAATTTCGATTTTGGTCAGTTTTTTGCCCCGCCCCTAAGGCCCCAGAGGTGCAGGAATCTTGAAATTTACAATTTATGCCCCCTTTATTCCAAAGATGCTTCGTACCATTTGAAAAGAACTGGAATGATAGTTATCAAGAAGTTTAAAATTTCAATTGTTCATACATTTAATATCTGATCATTTTGGCCCCACACTAATACCAAACCCTTATCTCTGGGATCATCAAATTTACAATTTTGGTAAAGGACTAACTGCTCTTTCTAAATATCCATTCAGTTTCAATATAGTATCAACAACATTAAAGATGCCATTTAAGTGTTTTAAACATAAACACTATATTGTAAGTTTGGCCCTGCCCTGGGTTCAGAATCCCTACCCCGGGGATCATGACATTTACAATTTGGCAGAGGCTTTCCTGCTCTATATCACTATGGATTTAGTTTTTCTTAAACATGTGCGTTTGTGGAGAAGATTTTTTAAAAATTGGTCAATTTTCGGCAGTTTTTGTCCCGCCCTTAAAGCCCCAGAGGTGTAGGAATCCTGAAATTGACAATTTATGTCCCCCTTGTCCCAAAGATGTTTCATACTAAATTTGAAAAGAATTGGAATAGTACTTATCAAGAAAACTTTAAAAATTTCTATTGTTCATACAATTAATAACTGATCATTTTGGCCCCGCCCTGATAGTGATACCAAACCCTTACTCCTGGGTTCACCAAACTTACAATTTTAGTAAAGGACTATCTCCTTTTTTAAAAATATCTAATGAGTTTCAATAGCACTATAGATTGATTGATTGATTGGGGTTTCACGCCGTTTTGGCAATATTTCAGCCATTTTACGACGGTTAGCACTAAAAAAGATGTTATCTAAATGTTTTGCACATAAACACTATATAGTAAGTTTGGCCACACCCTGGGGTCAGAACCCCTACCCGTGGGGTAATGACATTTAAAAATTTGGTAGAAGCTTCCTTACTCATCATTACTATATACTCACTTTCTCTGCTAAATGCCCAGGAGTAAAGAAGTAGATTATTAAAGAAATACATCAATTTTACAGTTTTACCCCAAAATTAAGGCCCCTTAGGGTGAGGGGTCATGAAATTTACAATTTCCGATCTCCATTAGCTACAGATGCTACATGCCAAATTTGGTCAAGATTGGCTTAGTAGTTTCTGGGAAGAAGTTATTAACGGACGCCGCACAATGCACGACGGACAAAGACCAATAGCAATAGGTCACTTGAGTGACTCAGGTGACCTAAAAATATCGTCAATTGTTGCTTTGAAACTGAGTTAAACACCAAATAGGGAAAAGTTAGGTCAATGTCAAAGGAAGTGTCAAGGTCAAAAATATTGAAGGCCACAGCAAGAGAATTTTTCTTCTCACGAAGAAGTTTTTTTAAAAATAAATTCTGCTTCATATGAATATAGAAACAGATCAGCTAACAAAGGAGCACAATTCGTACCCATGGGAATTCCAACAGATTGTTGGAAGACCTGATCACCAAAAACCACGAAGATAAAGTCAATGAGGAAATCTAGCATATTTTTTATTTCAACTTCACAGTACTTGTGCGTGGAATCAGACTGGTGTTTATCAAAGTAATTTAAAGAAACTGTCTATGATGTCAAAAAGTATACTCTTTAATTCATCATGAGGAATGGTCGTGTAAAGTGTTGAAAAGTCATAGTTTTTGATGTGATTGATTTGAATTTTTTTTTTGCGATTTCAAGTTTACTAAAAGATCTTTAGAATTTTTTAGAATCCACATTTGATTTACATCACTTCTGATATATGTAGTTTCACAGTAAGTTTAAAGAACCAAAACATATTCCTCATGTAACCTATCTAATTCATTAATCACTTCTGGTTTACTAAATACAGAAGGATAGATGGTACGTACTCTTGTTTTAATATGTCTAATGCGGGATTTTAAGGTTGATCGATCCTCATGTGATGTCATAGGTTTTTGCAAAATCTTTATTTAATTAAATTTTGCGCATGATTGAAATATATCTTTCAGAGGAATTTTATTCACTGAATAAAATAAAAAACTTGGTGAACTTTTGATACTGAAAAAGTTTTTATTTTCCATAGATAATCAATTATTTATAATTTTTAAAATGTTGTCAAGGGCAATAACTCCTATGCTGGAATTTCCTCTACTGCATGTCTATGACAATGATTTCCCTAATATTCACAATTTTTATATATCTATCAATTATCAGATTTTTTAAACGATTGACATTTAAAATTTGTCATTTCAACAAGTTTTTATTAATTTTCATCATTCTGTTTAACGAAAATGTGTGATTTTTTTTTATGTTGATGTATACTTCTGTTTTTGTATGTCTGACATCTTTAAAATGGTGGTAACATACACATTTTCTTTGGTTATTGATTAGATTAAACTATATTGAGTGGAAATTAATATAGTTTTTCCACTTTTAACCATTAATATTGATAAGTCACATGACGATCAACCCACCTTAATATTCCTCATACCTACATGTAATTATTATGTATTAATTATCATCAACATGTAAATATACATGTAGTTACTGTACTGATTTCATTACCTTCGTTTTCCATCAAACTCTTCAACACAACCTATGTTGAATTTTACATTCAAATTCTAATTAATTTTAGGTTGAATAATGATTCAATCCTAATTCTACAATAGGGAATTTGTAAAAGATCATCATGAAGTTGTATTACAACGTTAGGCATCCCGGAAAATCCAGGTATATCGCTAAATAATGGCATAGTTTTAATCAAGTACGACATGTTTGATATCAAAACTTGTGCGATCTTCCTTTGATTACCATAACAAAGAAATTGTATACATATGAATGACCTTCCAGATGCCATAAAAAAGGCAACATCTCTTGAAATTTTCAAAAACGTCTTAAGGTAGAGACCGATAGCAACCACGTGATCAGTAAAAATCGTGTATTTTCACGTGAAATTATTTTTCGGAATTCCGTACATCGCCATAGAGTAGTTGAAAAACAAAAAGGGGTTCCGAAAGTACAAGTTGTTGCTGTGACTGAATCGATGATTGAGAGGGTCGTCTCGACGAAAGATATAGAAATTTGGCCATAATTTAGATTAGGAATACGTCAATGTAATAATAGTGGACTAAATGTTTCGTCCGTGCAGAATGGCACTTTTTACCTCACGAAATTCACCACTATGCATAGCTGCGCTACGTAAACAAAGTTGTTGATGTAGCGTGATCGTGATGTCCGAGTGCTGCGAGTTTCAATACTGTTTATGTAGTCATTGAGAGTTTAAACAAAGTTTCTTCTGAGAAGAGGAATTCGATGGATGCATTCAACGTGGACAACGAAATCATAATTTCGTTTGGTAAGTGAAAAAAATGGCAAATTGAATTTGTATTTAACCCACTTTTCCTCTGCTATTTCACAACGCGATTTTATAATAACATCTATAAACGCACAATTTGGAGCTGTTTCATTTTTTGTGCATTTATGTATTCCATATGTGCCCAAAATATAACTCCTACATGTGCATGTAATTGTAAATGGATGTCATGTATATGCCAGATTTGAAAAAAAATAGGGCTCTCACAAGTTTGAGGGGGGGGGGGGTGCACTAAAATTCTATTTGGTATAAATGATAGTACTTATAGTATCTTGAAATTTCATTGACCTAAGAGATATTTCAAATCTGGGGTTTCATGTTTCATGCAAGCACATGTAGGTCTACAAAACTTTATATAAAATATTTGTAAAATCACAAGCCCCCCCCCCCCCCCCCCCCCCCCCTCATAGGCAAATAAATGTATTGTATGAAAATAAGATATGTATGTCCTCCTCTTGACGCACACTCTGTAAAGGAGACAGGTCTGATAAATCTAGAGTTGCCTTGTTTTGATATTATTAGAATGAACTGGCAGTTTATGAAAACATATCTGTCATCTCATATTGTAATATGATAATTATGATGTTTATTCACCTCATTAAGGACCCGGGGTGGGAGGGTATGTACAGTTTAAATAGAAGGTAACTATAACAATATGAAATAAATAACAATCATGCAGATGTACTACTACTGCAAGAGTTCACATTGCTGCACTGCACACATTTAACATACATGTAGTGTTACATATGTAATACTGATTTCAGACAAGATTTTAAAAATTAACATAATAAAATACATGTTATGTGTGTAATTTTCAATATATCAGCATTTTAAAGTTCACTAAACATGCATGTCTGACACAGTATAATTAATGATTAATACTGATTGTGCAAATATTAATTATGATGATTTTTTTCTAAGCATCATCCTAAGGACCAGTGCAAGTTGAAATGGGCTTCCAGCCAACAACTTCAACAGCAATTTGCCATGAAAATCAGCAAGAAAGGTACAATATTTTCTATCTTAGTAAGATAGAATTTTTCATTTTAACACCAGACATTTATAAAGACAATTTTTAGTATATTAGATATTCATCTTTTTTTCAATATTTGAATATACAGAATATATTTTTTATAACAGGTACTTCATTTACATTGATGATGTCATATCCCCTGGACCCCACAACTTTACAGGTTACAGAGAAAATTCAAGAACTTCTGCAAAATGTGGGACTTGGATAGAATCAATAATGTATTTGTGAGCCCAGAGCAATGGATATATTGTGCAACATACTAAAGTGTGAATTTAATGGAAAACAAGTACATGTACTCATGTATTATATGTCTTTTTTAAAGACAATAATATTGTATAAATATAGAGGAAGTGTCATTGTTGATTATTCTAAGTTTTTGATATATCAAAATCGGTAAACATTTCTAAATGAAAATAAAATACCAATTTTATAACTTTAATCAATGTGTTTGAATTTCTCATTTTCTAACCCCCCACCCCCCACCCCACCCCCGTTACACACACTCAGTGCATATATACTGTGAATGCAATATGCATGCATTCTAAGTTATCCAAGCGAGTTTTTGTTTCAGTGTGAGACTACAAGTAGGACTCATAAACTTATGAAGAGACATATATATTTGTGAGAGCAAGATAGCTGATATGAGCCTTGAGATCAATGGGTCGAGCCGCGGTGGTGATCTAGAGGTTAGAGCGTTCGCCCCGCATGCGGAAGGCCAGGGTTCGAATCCCGGCCGCGACAGACCTGAGTTGAAACAGGTAGTGACAGTTCCGTTGCCAAACGCTCAGCATCAGGTGTGAATGTCACTGGTCCTCGGAGATGACCTTCAAAACGGATGCCCAGTGTCACAGTAGATGTGGCACGCTAAAGAACCCTCACTGCTCAATGGCCGTAAACGCCGAGCAAAGGCCTAAATTTAAAGCCGTTCACCGGTCTTGGTAACGTCTCCATATGAGTAAAAAATTCGATTGGGTGGAAATCTTTCCATTGATATTAAATATAAAGTTGTTATTTAAACATATTTGGTGCACTATGCTGTATAATCATATCAATTTCTTATAATAGGTAATCGTGTCTGGTTATTATAAAAAAAAATGTATGATAAATAACTAAATATTAATGCAATCATTGTGAGTGCAAAAGGTCAATCGCAAGAGCACATACATAAATGCATTGGCGGATATAAAGGGGGGGGGGGGGCAACCGGCGCGAGCCCTCCTAAAATTTTCAAGTTTAAAGTAAATTGTGGTCTCATGTTTAGAGAAATATATACGATAAAAGAAACTATAATTTCCTCCACTCTCAGAGAAATAAATGTCTGACAAAATCTTTTGATTTATTGAATTACTTTTAGTGGGAGAACTGCTACTTTTTCCAAAAAACCCTTAAAATTTGCGTTATTTTATTAATTTCACCTTATTAAAAATGACAGAAAATAATCAAAATGACTACATAGGAGACATATTTTAAGCCCTAAAAAATCTGTAAAATCCAGGAGTTTCTGGGGAATCCCCCCCCCCCCCCCCTTCAAGGCGGCCCCCAGACCCCTGCCTCATACAGTTGCACCCCCCCCTCCCAACTTCAATTCCTGATCCGCCCCTGAAATAGCTTATAGAAACCTTCTTATTGTCATGTTCAATTTTCAAAGAGGTAATTTGGGAATGATTAAACATTCTAAGTTATAAAAAGGTCAGTAGTTTATCTCTGCTGGCTGAATCTTTCTTCTCAATGCACCGAGTGCAATTCATGACGTCTATGTTCCTGCTCATTCTTTCTCCTCCATACCATGCAGTATATTAAAGGGGTTGGGATGTAATGGAGACATTCGTTTTAACAAATATAAATTGTATTTCAATTTTTTGTGGGGATTTTTATTTGGGAAAACTCTTGATATTAATCATCAAATATGATGACGTATGATAAATCTATATTCTGAGTGTAAGTGCACAAAGGTCAACAACGAGAACTACAACAAAATATAAGCTAAAATTTGAAATACATACTTTCTGTATTATATTTTTAATTTAAAAAAGGTATTACAAAGAACCTTCGAATTTCAGCAAGCTGTTTTTGATGGATTGTTTACAACATCTTTTAATAACCCTTTTTCTTACGAAAATGTGTGCTTTGTTAAAAGGGGGTGGGGTTAGGAATTTTTTGCTAGTTCCATATTGAACCCCATTATGGTGTATAATTTTTTTCATATATTTTACTTACTAATAGACTGACCACTTAATGAAATAAAATAAGAAATTTGATGGGTAATATTTTTGCAGCTTAAGCAAAGGTATGACCCTGTGTGCAAATATTGTGCACTGTTTTAAGGTAATTGGCCAATGTAGCTCTGTTGAAGTAATGTTGTTGCATGTTAATAATGATTGCTGAACTTGAAATTGATGTGTAATATACAATTATGTGAAAGGTTGTTTGGAACCATATATGACAAGTTATGATCCTCTTTACAATAAAAATGTTATAGCTCTATTTGTATATTGCTCTCTACTTATTTTTCTTCACTTTTTACGCTTTACAAGGACTAAAGAAGGTGTTGTTAAAATCGCCCTATTTCTCAAAAACAAGGTCGATTACCTACATTGATTTTTTATTATGTTTTATATCGAAGCTTCATCATAAACATATATCAAAATAAAAAAAATTCAATGGTTAATTTTTTTAGCATCAACCTATCAATCTCTACCTTAAAACTCATTTTTATAAATTAGCTTTATATTGTAACATATATAAAACTGACTGTTTTAAGAGCCATTCTCTGTAACCACTTAAACATTTATATAAGGGGTCCGGCATGCACTGTCACCGATTTTTTTCAAATTTGGCACATCGACTTAATCTGACATAAGTAATGTAAAACCATCATAATTTGGTTGCTATGCAACTCTGTTGCCATGGTAACACGTGCATGCCATTCAGGTCACAAAAGAGTCAATTTTCACATGAAAAATGACATTTTTTATTCAACTATGCTGGATTAAGCTGTTTGAGTTTTTATTTAATTATTATAAAATGATAATATATAGCATTTTTATTATTTAGTTTGATATTTAGTTAAAGGTTTGAATAATTCTGTTATATTTTCATTCTGTCTGGAAAAGAGGGTTGTTTGATACATTCTGAAAAAGCTAATTTAGAGGCAAATTTGAATGATGGATAAAAATTCCCGCATTCAGCTTGAAATCTATAAATGCTTGTACAACATACATTAGATATAGTACTATCATATAACAATGAGACATGTTTGGGAATCTACCATCTAAGCTGTGTTTCCATGGAAACAAAATAATGCATTTCGTCATGATATGACAGTAGAGATGCATTTTTCAATGTAATTCAAAATACAATTTTCTATGTATTCAAAGTATATAATCTTAATAACCGACTGTTACTGATGTTGGATTTTAAATTTTAACAAGTTTAATATGAGAATTCATGTTGGTTGCCATGGAAACGAAATTTGCTATTTCTTTTCAAATTCGAAATCCATGCAAAATAAATAAATTTTTAGACCAAAAAAAAAATGCTTTTATAGACAGATTCAACTGAAGTCAATGTTATAGTTGATAAAATATTAATACTGATAGATAATTCATATTACATTGCTGCTCTGGTAACAAAATATCACAAAACAGCAAACTTTATGTTCATATTCTTTTCAAGTAAATCTCATTTTGTTATACATCATGTATGTTCTTCAATCATAAAAACTCTTAATTTGTAACAGATAATTAAATCAATGCATAGTTTGTTTTTTTTAGTTTTTTTTTCCAAATGTGCATGATTTCTATTTGTGTATTGTACATGTATCACAAATTGCATTGTATATCTTTAGAATTCATCAAAATAACTACCATATTTAGAAAATGCATATTTGAATATTTCAGTTATTTCAAACTATCATGTACATTTTTTCACCTTGCCAATCGAATTAAGTGACATTGAAATTGAATCATTGATCTTAAAAATTGTTCAAGTTAAATAAACTAAATAGGATACATAAAGATTGTAATTTATCATTTATTCATGAGGAATTCCCCCCCCCCCCCCCCCCCCCCCCCCCCCCGCAGTTCAATATTAGCTCTGCTTACTATGTATGTGCAAGAAATATTATGCAAGTACCATGTATGAAATCTATTAAACTAACATTTCTTAATACATGACTTGACAATTTACATAGTTACTTACGAGGAAGTATTTTGACCTTGATTTGTGACCTTGGCATTTGATTCAAAACAATTGAGGGCCTTTATTTTCTATAGTCTGGACGTTCATCAGTGTCACTCGTTTAACGTATCTTTTTAAACATAGGTATGTGAATTATATTTCAACATCATAAGAAGATCTTGCTTGTAACTGTAACATACTAATGATGGTCATATTGAAGTCATTTAGTATGCTGGGAAAGTCAATATCTTTAATATCTGACATTATTGGAACCCACGGGTTGATTCATTGATTATCATTTAACGTCCCGCCGAAGAATTTTTCACTCATATGGAGACGTCACCATTGTCAGTGAGGGTTGCAAAATTTAGGCCTATGCTCGGCGCTTAAATTACGGCCTTTGAGCAGTGGGTTCCGATGATGAATATTTCACAGTCGTATCCTATTATAAATGGTATACCTTTATTTTAGAATCATATATTACAAAATAGACATGATAAGCACACACAATCTTTTTCATTTTCTAATTTTGCGCATATATAGTCATCATAGCTAATCGTCTTCTCAATAGCATAGAGGCAACTAAAATATAATGTGATCTGCTGTCCTGATAGAAATTCTTTCCGGTTAAATGAACCACACCCTTTCATATCCTTTGAGGCAACATAAGCATCGACCATACACTGATGCTTCTGACTTGGCCCCCACCAAAATGACAATATGACACATCCTACAAAATCAATAAATAATATTAATTTTTAAGAGAAATACCAAGATGAATATATGCAAGCATATCAAAATCTTATGCCCCATCTAAAATGTATTACTTGTTCTCCCCATGTCATCTGCATCTACTACTACATGTAGCTGCAATATGTATTCCTTAAATTATGTTTGAATGAAATCTTATTCAAACCCTTTTCTTACGGTAGGTAATAACTTACTTAAATATATGTATTCTTATCTAGATTTAGTTTTATCTAAACTCTAAGGTGATTATATGACCTCAATTAATCAACACATGGGTTAATTATAATATTCAAAACAGTGAGAATTGTTTTGCGGTGTTTTATCACTTGATGACTTGTGCGACGTTTCTCAATAATATATATCAATTTTCATGAAAGTGCACTCTGTCTCGTTTCTACCAAAAAAATCTTGGAGTACGTCGTATTACCATGTCTGTTTTAGAGATAGCACACCGGTACTCAGTATTTTGATAGTTTCTAATTGTTGCAATCAAAAGTTATGTATTACAGAAGGTTGTATATATAAGGACAGTACAAATATATTTTAGCAAAGAAGGGATCAAATCCAGGACCCCTGCATTACAAGATAGGTTATCTAATCGCTAAGCTACCCAGGCCGGTATATAAATATAGTAATATTACTACAATATAAAATTTGAATTTATTTCCGAAATCATACAATAGCTCTTTATATCGAGAAGATGGAAAAAATCCAGAGAAAATGTTAGAAATGTTGCTGGTATGTCCTTAATAAATACTTCTGTTTTGTTAGTGGCATGTATAAAATGAAAACAAAATCAAGCTGAACAAAAAAGAAAAAAATAAGAGTAAATTCCCATGCATAACATGTATAGGCTAAGGTGTATCAGTATTGGTATTTCTACAATATTTTCCCATGCATAACATGTATAGGCTAAGGTGTATCAGTATTGGTATTTCTGCAATATTTCAATTCTGTTTTAATTAATTGAATTTATTCATAGAATTGATAATGTTTTTAAAGTATCATCAAAAGTAAAGAATAATTAATACATGGATAACTAATAAAACTGAATAGTGTCCCCACCTCAATTCACTTCTGAGTTGAGTATCTGTACATGTATAACCATAACCCCCCCCCCCCCCCCCCCCCCAACTAATACAAGTAGAAAAGATTAGAGATAAAATTCAATGTTATGACCCATTACTTTATTTCACGAAGGAGAGCTTATTCAATGTTTTGGCATGTATCAATGCAAAAGCAAAAAAAAGTATTCAATGGCTTAATCACAACAGGGCGTCTCTTTTCTTTTATGTAATTATATGCATATATTTAACGAAAGGTCATGCATTTTTCAAATGAATATATATCTATGATTTTTTTTTATGATTCTATTACTTCATTCTATTATTAAACAAATAATGATAACGATTTTGCATTTATTATCTCAATTTCACCCTAGTCATACGATCCCCTACAGAATAAAGTGTGCTGCAGTAGATCTAAGTACTGTAATGTGTGACGCCACAGTCTACATTTTGACGTCATATCAATACAACTGAAGCAGTGGCGAGTTGAAGGGTGAATATTTAGCACGCACACACATCATATACATGTGTCATGCTATGGCAGATCTAGAGAAATTCATAATTGTACACAATGTCTATGAAAACATTTGACATCAAATGATTGTGATCAAGTTGATTAATTCTAGGCTTGTGAATGGATTTCAAAGTAAATAGAATAATTACCTGTATTACTAGAACGCTGGTACTCGGAGATATGTCTCTCACACCTTCTCTTTTCGTGGGGGTGAGTGGAGAGAATATTTTGAATGCCACATGTCTTCGTCTAAACTTCTGTCAGCATGCAGTAAGACATTATTCCGCCATATTATTTGTGTTTCTATGTAATTTTACTGCCTTATCACGTTGAAGAGTTTCAAAGGGGAATAACTCTTGGTTACAGAATGTATTTCCCCCCATAAATCATTCACTTCAAATTGTATGAAATAGGCAGATTCCCAAAAGTTTTAGTTTAGATTTATGAAGAACACAGATTAGTTGTTTTAAAAACTTGTGTCACTTTATTTGAGGTGGATGCGAATAAAAGTTATTAAGACATAAAAACCATTGAATTTAAACACAATTTTACAGATTTGTTCAATTATAAAAATCACTTAGGATTGTCCATTATTCATTTTTTTTCTTAAATGAAAAATATGGGATCTGTTTTATAATTTAATATGAAAATTAGAATTTTAAGACTATTCATAATGTTTTATATTCAACTTTTGTGCCAAAACTACCAAATTCTAGAAAATAGCCAAACTTGATAAAATTGTACCTGTTTCCATAGCAACCATGATCACTATCTAATTTTTAAATATATTTTCTTGAATATGTTATATAGATGTTTCATTCAGGTGAGTTTCGTGAAAATCGGTGACTATGCGTGCCGAATTTTTTTAAGTGGTTACAGAGAATGGCTCTTAATTATCAAACACACAAACTTTTAGCTGTCGGTCTTAGAAATAGTATTTTTAGTTTGAAAATTTCACAGATTTAAGATCTCATGTCATACTGTCATTTTAAATGTGTTTTATAGTTGCATTTCTCTTCTTCCCCTTGTAAAGCGCCCTAAGGTAATTTGTTTTACATAAGGTGCTATATAAATTTCATTATCTCGAGAAGCATTTGACGGTAAGTAAACTCGAGACTGGTTTTTCTTAAAGAGTATACATGCACGATCATTATTGATTTTCAGATCACATGATCAAAGGTCAAGTTGGCGTACAGTTGTGTACTAACAAACATGCTTCCACCTACATGTATCAGTACTTTGATTACATACTAATTTTGACGACGGATCACTCCATTTACCTGATCAAGATAGAAGAGTCAATACGGGTGTGACCGATCAAAAAAGGATGGTTACTCCTCCTAGACACCTGATCCCACCTCTGGTTTGTCCAGGCTCCGTGTTTGCCCTACTCTTTCGCATTCTTTATGGAATATGAGATTGATCTCTATTCGTTATCTTAACTTAATCAGTTAAAGCTTTTAAATTTGTACAAATTCTTATAATTCTATTTTGAATTTTAACACACATAGATTAGAACCAGTACTTTGTCCACCAACATTCCAAACACAATTGTGCACAAACACACAAAAAGAAAAAACGAAAGATTTGTTATATATAGGTATATATTTTAGAACCAAGCATGGAATTCAATTAAAGACACATAATGTATACATATAAATATACCTACATACACAGCACATACCATTCACTTAGTTATAAACACAGGTCTTGCACACACACACACGTACAGATACATGCAAGTTATTCCATGTGAAAAACACGCAATACATGTAAACCCGATACAACGCTGATCACGATATTTCCAAACACGTTCTAAAATTATACCGGCCTTCGTTTAAAATTTGCACCTGTCAGTAGTATATCATCTAAAATTGTACCTATCACTACATTGTTTCTAAAACTACAGGTATACTCGCCACGCAACACGCTTCTAAAATAAACGTTAAGTCAAATTCACCACAGTACAAGTGAACATCGCTAGTAGCAGAATGCAAATTCACCACAGTACAAGTGAACATCGCTAGTAGCAGAATGCAATGGGTGCAGTATTGCCTCTCTAACTAAGGATCCCCATTCTCTATTCTCATCTTCATCCATGGAAGATACAGCAAGAATTTAAACCGAAGTGTGCGGTAGTCTCCGAATCAGTCTACACTCGTCTAACGTACCACGAGTAAGAAAATCAAAATACAAACAATCGCAATGGGCTGTAAAAGGACTGTATACATGGACATTACTTATAGCAGCAAAGAAAGGAAGAAAAATGTTGGATCAACTAAACATCGAACTTTTAATATCCTTGCATTACTAATAGGGTGATCGAACCCCCGAGCTAACCAGGCCGACATACGACGTATGGCAATATTCCTACACTATGAATCTTAAACCGATTTTTGAAACCATACAAGAACTCTTAATATAGAGGAGCTGAAAATATTATTTTAGAAAAAATGTCAGAAACTTTGCGTATGACCTTAAAGAACACTAGTTGGACATTTTCCGACACCTTTTTGAATTTTCAAGTATCTCCCTTGTTACGTCAAAATGAAGTTACTGCGAGTGTAATTTAGACTCTGGTCTTGGTATTCTTTCGTGCTTTAGAATAAGGACACATCTACTCGATCTGGGGTTGGGCAAGCATATTACGTGATACCAACGTGACGTGGTGATAAAGAACTTTCAGTCCTCGGCACTCATTTCCATCTTTTCGTTGTTGGAGATCTGACTTGCATCTTTCTTTGCAAACACAAAGCAGTTTTTTTTTGTCAGCCACTTTGATGCCTTACGTCCCTTCGAGAATGTTTCACTCATGTGAGGACGTCACAGCTTTGGGTGAAGTGTAACAAATTTGGACCTATACAATCTACAAGTATACATGATGTTCAAGGTTGCAGCAGTGAGGGTTGTTTATCATAGTAACGACTGTCGTGACACGTGACCTCTTTTGTTAAGGTCATAGCTATAAGACCTTTGAATTGCACTTTTAATTCAGGGGTGCTTGGTAAGGGAGCAGTTCCAACTCATATTAAACGTCTTGGGTATGATGCGGCGGTGGAACCGAAAATCGACGATGGGTGTGAAGAGAGCACCTTACCACTATATGTATGCTACCAGGCCGTCATCAGTACTACCGGGCCGCTACCAGTACTACCAGGCCGCCACCAGTACTATCGGGCCGCCACCAGTACTACCGGGCCGCCACCAGTACTACCGGGCTGCCAACAGTACTACCGGGCCGCTACCAGTACTACCGGGCCGCAACCAGTACTATCGGGCCGCTACCAGTACTACCGGGCCGCTACCAGTACTACCGGACTGCTACCAGTACTATCAAATACACGTATTCTCATTTGTTGACAAAGATGTCATACACTGAACGAGATTCAAATACCCGATAGCGAGTACTGCGCAGTAAAGCGAAAACTCTAAACATGGCGATAAGAAAACTCTAAATCTTTAAGTGATTCTCTATTGTTTTTATAGTAAGTAGCTAAGTTCTTTATGTTTTATCAATGTTTGAGCTTTATCAACCGGTTCTTATATTTTTAAATATAATACTAAAGTTAACCCGTACATTTTTTAGGAGTACAATATATATGAAGCAGTTGTGGACCAAAGTCTGAGCTGACCCGATGCTTGGCAGTTATTATTTACTCGCAATTTCTTTTTGCGGTGATGGAAAATGACAAATGTGTTCCAATTGTTCCGCAATATAACAAACGATAAAAATATGAGAATTTTAAAATAAGCAGATAAAGGAAATGGGAGCAAAATACAATCATTACAGTGTTTGTGATTGGCAGTGCACTCTGAAGGTAAAAAGTTCTCCATATTGCCTTCTGGTCTGATATAATAAGACATGCATGTACAACCATACACAAGTGTTGACTGGGTTTGTTGGCAAGAGGTATAATATATGCCCTCATCATCCTGGATATAAAGCAAACACTTATTAACTATAAATGAATTCGGATCAATAAATGGAAATACAATCACAGGTATATATATACTTTAAAAAATAAAATAAAATCATGATTTCAAACTGAGAGTTCATGATTCAATACATAACATAGACATTGCTACACTTTGTTTAGTGCAATCCAATACTTATAAACATTACATGTATGTCTGTGTCAAGAATATATGTGTAGTTCTACTGGTTTCAATCCTCATTAAATTTCATCGTCAACCAAAATTAAAATCCGAGTTACTATAATTGCATACATGTGTATGTAGTCACTAACATTTTGTTTAATTAATAATTAACAATAATGTGCATACAAAAAAATTGAAGTGGAATTCATAAGTGACAAGAAAACCAAGTACTCTGTAAACTAATGAACAATTAATGGAAAAATAGTTCGGTCAACGTTTTTAAACATAGTTCACTTATCTAATAGTATTTTAAAAGTTCTAGCCATCCAGTTCAATGTACTTGGAATGAAAATTACAAAAGTGTAACAAAATGCTTACATTCTATATTGATACATGTGTAATATAACATGAACTTTAACGGTAATATCACAGCAACCAATAGAACTCATCTAAAAACAAGATGATTACAATAATATCAATGACACAAATTATGCACTATCTGATTTTAAACATTTTCTCGAGTGTTTACATTTACAGTGATCTTTCCTTAGATAACAAATATTCAGCATAATAAAGTACACTGTTAAGGTAACTGATGTACCATAATAATGCCCATCAAAAGACAGTCATAGAATAAATACCCAAATGTCTTCTTGCAAGATTTTCAATTTCTACCATTTCATATTTGGTGAATGATTGTGAGAAGGAAGATACCCTGGATAAAAATACTGGGAATTCACTCTTACAAAAAGAAGTTGGTGATAAAGTACTCAAATACAGAATGTGAATTGCGAAATAGCCACACTGCAGTACTCAAAATACTGTTATCCCTGTACACTGTAAAGGGTTAAATGTACGAATTCTTAAAATATGAAGTTACTTTGGCAGTATTAACAAGGTGTAAATACCAGCAATTTGTTTTACCAACAGTTCTGAATGCACAATGCACAGACCACTACAAACTGGGTACAAAGTCATAATGCTCTTAAATATACTGTTAAACTTCGATATCTCGAACAACGATTTCTCAAATACCATGGATATATTGAAGTGAGGCGGAAATCTCAACTACATTTTCTTTATGTTTTTCAACTTAAAGATCTCGAACTCTCTGATACCTCGAAGTTTTTTATTGGCTCCATCAAATTTGAGATAATGAGGTTTGACTGTAAGTAAAAAACCCATACCTAATATTGATCAGGTCACTTAAATTTAAAAGGAATAGACAAATATTGCTGAAAAATTTTCAGCCATGTTTTAAAAGTTGACCAATAGTCGACCATTACAATGATGTAGTATACCTCCTTAAATATAAGTGAAAATTCCTTTATTTGATATCTATCAGGTCACTTGCGACTTTTCTGAGAATGATTTACCGGAATTGGTCGTGACATTTCCAAAACATTCCACTTCGTAATCAAATAACAGACTCCATGTGATTGATGGTGCCACCAGTTTGCTGTTGAAGTCAGAACTAGATGGCAGGGATCAGAGGTGCCTGTGAAATGACTGAAAATCGACTGAATCCAATCAACACATTGTCCTTCACCTCAATATCTAACACAGCAGTTCACAAAGTTCACATGAAAACTTGACCACCCAAGCAGAGACAGGGTTATTAGAATTATGTAACAACTTTAGCAGGAAAGATGAATGACCAGTGGGGGTGGGGTGGATGGGCTTAGTAACACCTTTAGTACAATAATGAGACAAAGAAGAGTCTGTATTTATAGATGGTGGAAAGTTTGGATTTCAAAGCATCTACAATTCTACAACAAAGATTTGGCTTAATAACAAAATGTCATGAAAATATTGATAATGAGCTTATACAGTCATATTTCTATCACTGGAAAAGGTGCAAGGGTTTCCATGAGTACTGTAGACTACATGTATGAAAAATGTGTAGACTAGATGGATATCAAAGTTCTAGAAATTCTTACGGCAGATTAATTCTTTTTTTTTTTAGACATTTCAAAAGAGACATGCAATGAATAAACAAAGTTTGAAAACTTTAAATTGGCTTACTATGCGGATAATGCTAATAGATAATCAATAGGTTTTAGTGATTTAAATTTTACACATACACACATTTACTTGGTGATTCTGGGAAAATGAATCAGCTGTTCCTGTCCATGCATGTACATGTGTACCTGTACACTCAAGATCCTCAATACCAATAATAATATGGTCAGAAGTTTCATAAGAATTACATGTGCATCAGACATATCTTAAACAAGAGTGGATACAAACTTCAAATTTGTCACACACGTATAAAAGAGCTCAATTCAGACTTACACACTTGTATTTTAAGATGCAAAAAGCTCTGAACATTGAACCCACCAAATTTGCAGCTTTTGTGCATTTTTAGAAAACATGACTTGGTTTTCTGTCTGTCGTCATCAGCTGCTGTAGGACACGTCCCGATTAGGTGAAACATCAATGCTGGGACTGCTGTCTTCACTCGAGCTGTATTTCCCACCGTCCACTAAACCCTCAGAAGATGAGCCCATCTGAAACAAGGCTGCTCTCTTGTGTGTGACATTTACTTCTCCACGAAGGAACTTTTCCAGCTTGTCTACGCATGCATCTTGATAATCGTGGATCCACCTACAAGATTAGTCATTACCTATCAGTCAAATAATAGTAATCGTGGATCCACCTACATGATTAGTCATTACCTATTAGTCATATATAAATAGTAGTCCTGGATCCACCTACAAGATTAGTCTGCTCATTAACTATCAGTTATTTTATATGTCCAGATCTTGGTTTAAAAAATACATGTGTAATATATACATAGAATATACTTTAAATTCCTTACATAATGTGTTTTCAGTAATTAATTTGATAAAATAACAATAACCGTCAGACTTGAGAGCATGTAAAATTATATGTGCTATACCAAACAAGAGGTCCATGGGTCCCATCGCTCACCCGAGACACTTTGGCCCATATTTAAAGATTTTTCCTATATATTCGCATGTAAAACTTTGATCCCTATTGTGGTCCCAACTTACCCCAGGGACCATGATTTTTACAAACTTAAATCTGCACTATGTCAGGAAGCTTTCATGTAAATGTAAACTTTTTTGGCCCAGTGGTTCTTGAGAAAAAGATTTTCCCGATATATTTGTATGTAAAACTGTTATCTCTTATTGTGGCCCTACCCTACCCCCAGGGGTCATGATTTTAAAAAACTTGAATCTGCGCTTTGTCAAGAAGCTTTCATGTAAATTTGTACTTACCTGCCCCAGTGGTTCTCAGACCTGTGACAGAACTGTCCTGCCACAACTGGAGATTTGAAAATTTTCAGCTGGAGTTTTGATCTGATAACTGGAGATTTTTTATCGACATTTTTTTTTACCGTTTTTGTGTGTTCATTGGCTAATGAAATCATGCTACTAGTAGTTTTTTGTGTTACAAGTGTCTGAGTTCATAATCATCAGATCCTTTTTGTGTTGAGAACATTGATAATTCCTTTTTTGTATTAAGAACATTGATAATTCTTAAGTCAATACCTTAAAAACCACAATTAAAAGAAAAAAACTTGTTATATTTATATATTTATTACAGAGATAACAAGTTATAACAATTATCACTTTTCAGAAAAGTTGACCAACATATTAGATCTAGGCCTACTAACAAATTTAAGCTCACTTGAGATTTCAGCACTGGTGAGCTAAATAATATAAAGAACATGTTCTCACATAAAAGAACTACATTGCATATCTGAAAACGTGTTTTTTTTCCCAGTGAAACGTGTAGTGAATAAATATATGTTACAAGACTTGGCCACGTACTATTTATACATGCATGTGTAAATAAATATTGAGAAAATTCGAACTGTGCACACCCATCGTCGTCTTGCCGTATCCATCTTTGAATATACAGTTCAGTTAGAGATAATCCATTCTAATACAATTGTGTCATTCTGTCCACACATATTACGAACATCTTCAGAGCCCACTTTCTTTTCCCACCTGCTCCTTACCAAGTTTTCAACAGCATCAAAGATCGTCCGACTTCAACTGTCGGTATCACTTCCTTATCACCAGAGCGTGTGCCAAAAACAATCTTTTTAATCATCCACTAATTGTTTATTATCACTAATTGCTGTGTAATCATAAATAAACTCCTCAAATGGCTTCAGTAATTACTGTACCCTCATTAATTGACGTTTACCTGTGCAATCACTGTGACAGAAAAATAGACGACTTTCGATTGTCTCGGGGTTTTTCCTTTTCAATATCGAAAAATGGCGCTCAGAAAATTTTTGTTGTTGAAAAAATGACAGAAGATTTTACATTTTAACGGAAGGAACGGAAGGGGGGCTCAAATTCGGGAGATTTTGTCTTCCGACGGAAGAATCACAGGTCTGGGTTCTTGAGAAGATTTTCACTATATATTTGTATGTAAAACTGTGATCCCCTATTGTGGCCCCATCCTACCCTGGGGTCATGATTTTAACAAACTTGAATCTGCACTATGTCAGGAAACTTTCATGTATCTGGCCCAGTGATTTTTCAGAAGATTTTCCCTATATATTTGTATTGTGGCTCCATTCTACCCCCGGGGGCCATGAGTTCAGGAAGCTTTCATGTATCAAACTTTTCAGAAGAAGATTTTCCCTATATATTTGTATGTCCTATTGTGGCCTCATCCTATCCCCGGGGGCCATGATTTTAACAAACTTGAATCTGCAAAATGTCAGGATGCTTCCATGTAAAATTAATTTCTACTTTCCTGGCAAAGAAGATTGGCCTCTGTGGCCGAGTGGTTAGAGCATCGCGCTCAAAATCACACAGCTCTCATAAAATTGACAACATTTGTAGAGGCCATCCTGCTCTACATGACTATACCTTTAGTTCTTGTACAGATGTGCACTTGAAGAGAAGATTTTTAAAAATTTGTCAAGTTTTGAAAGTTTTTGCCCTACCCCTAAAGCCCTGGGGGTGCAAGAATCCTGAAATTTATAATCTATGTTTCTCTAGTCCCAAAGATGTTTCATACCAAATTTGAAAAGAATTGGAAAGGCAGTTGAAAGGCAAAGTTGAAAGGCATTTTATCAAATATGTAAATGAAAGGCAATGGTTTCAAAAAGAAGTTAGAAATGTTTAATTGTTAACGAACGACAATGGATGAAGACAATAGGTCAACAGAGTGACTCAGGTGATCTAATCAAACGCATTTATTGAGAAATTTTAAAGTAATAAGTGTATGAAGGGTCATGCAAGGTTTTTTGAGTAACCCACCTTATGAAGGGTCATTGTTAGGATGTTTGAGTAACCCACCTTATGAAGGGTCATTGTAAGGATGTTTGAGTAACCTATCTTATGAAGGGTCATTGTAAGGATGTTTGAGTAACCCACCTTATGAAGGGTCATTGTAAGGATGTTTGAGTAACCTACCTTATGAAGGGTCATTGTTAGGTTGGTTGAGTAACCCACCTTATGAAGGGTCATTGTTAGGTTGTTTGAGTAACCTACCTTATGAAGGGTCATTGTTTGGATGTTTGAGTAACCCACCTTATGAAGGGTCATTGTTAGGTTGGTTGAGTAACCCACCTTATGAAGGGTCATTGTTAGGATGTTTGAGTAACCTACCTTATGAAGGGTCATTGTTAGGTTGGTTGAGTAACCCACCTTATGAAGGGTCATTGTAAGGATGTTTGAGTAACCCACCTTATGAAGGGTCATTGTAAGGATGGTTGAGTAACCCACCTTATGAAGGGTCATTGTAAGGATGTTTGAGTAACACACCTTATGAAGGGTCATTGTAAGGATGTTTGAGTAACCTACCTTATGAAGGGTCATTGTAAGGATGTTTGAGTAACCCACCTTATGAAGGGTCATTGTAAGGATGTTTGAGTAACCCACCTTATGAAGGGTCATTGTAAGGATGTTTGAGTAACCCACCTTATGAAGGGTCATTGTAAGGATGTTTGAGTAACCCACCTTATGAAGGGTCATTGTAAGGATGTTTGAGTAACCTACCTTATGAAGGGTCATTGTTAGGTTGTTTGAGTAACCCACCTTATGAAGGGTCATTGTTAGGATGTTTGAGTAACCTACCTTATGAAGGGTCATTGTAAGGATGCTTGAGTAACCCACCTTATGAAGGGTCATTGTAAGGATGGTTGAGTAACCCACCTTATGAAGGGTCATTGTAAGGATGTTTGAGTAACCCACCTTATGAAGGGTCATTGTAAGGATGTTTGAGTAACCTACCTTATGAAGGGTCATTGTTAGGTTGGTTGAGTAACCCACCTTATGAAGGGTCATTGTTAGGTTGTTTGAGTAACCTACCTTATGAAGGGTCATTGTTAGGATGTTTGAGTAACCTACCTTATGAAGGGTCATTGTAAGGATGGTTGAGTAACCCACCTTATGAAGGGTCATTGTTAGGATGTTTGAGTAACCCACCTTATGAAGGGTCATTGTAAGGATGGTTGAGTAACCCACCTTATGAAGGGTCATTGTAAGGATGTTTGAGTAACCCACCTTATGAAGGGTCATTGTAAGGATGGTTGAGTAACCTACCTTATGAAGGGTCATTGTAAGGATGTTTGAGTAACCCACCTTATGAAGGGTCATTGTAAGGATGTTTGAGTAACCCACCTTATGAAGGGTCATTGTAAGGATGTTTGAGTAACCTACCTTATGAAGGGTCATTGTAAGGATGTTTGAGTAACCCACCTTATGAAGGGTCATTGTAAGGATGTTTGAGTAACCTACCTTATGAAGGGTCATTGTAAGGATGTTTGAGTAACCCACCTGATTCCATTAAAGAATGTTATCTGTCTCATGTCCTCTGGTAGTTTCTCGGGTGCTGGCCAGTGGAAATTATCCATGAGAGGAATTATATTACAGCCACACTCCAGAGCTGCTACAATTTCCTGTATACAGAGATTCAGCATTAAAAGAAATACATTTCTCACTTCTATCGTACTTTCAGTGATTTTTCTACAATCAAGTTAGGCCTCAAAACAGGTCGCTTCCCCACTCAAAAACTACTGGTTTTCCTCAATTAAAGTTGCCCCCCCCCCCCCCCCCCCCACACACACACAATTTTTACTACCGTATATACTCGCCTATAAGTCGGATTTTTGGGAGTCAATTTTTGGTCCAAAACTCTATGTCCGACTTATAGGCGCGTCCTAAGAAGATTGGTATTTTTCTGGGCCGGGCGGCGAAATGTAGTGTTTTTTAAACAACTTTGACGATTATCATGGACTACCATACAAATGACTATTGTTCACAAATATCTAGACATATTGTATTGTTTGTGTATTTTAAAATCATGTATAAAGTACAAGTATTTACATATTTTTATCTAGTTAAAAATTATTTACATACCGATAACTAATACTTTCAATTCAACTAATCTATCGTTTACCGGTAAAATTGAATTACGAACCCGATTTAATATTGAAATATTCATATGTATACCGGCTGAAATATATTTCATAACAGACTGAATATTGTTAACAGATAATTTAGATCATCATTCTTGACTCTTAAAAACTTTATTGTTGATACAATGAATTATACCGGAATCCCACAATAACAGTTTTCGCGAGGCGCGTGCCACTAAGTAAACACGTTGTCAGGTACTGGTAATTAGGAGACCATAATTGCTTAGGTAACAAGGGATCATTGCCCATAATAGAACAAGGGTTGCGTTTAAACCCCAATAGATATGGCTTGGATATTGAGCAGATCATAATTATTAATTTCTCGAAATATTTGTTGAAACATAGGTAAAAACACTAGAACATTGACTTGAAATTGTCAACCGAATCTGACAAAAATTTGTACCGACTTATAAGCGGGTCAATGGCAAATTCCTACAAAATAACCTTAAAAAATACAACCGACTTATGGGCGGACCGACTTATAGGCGAGTATACACGGTAGTGTTTTTTGTTAAATTGAAGTTTCTAAGTACAGCATACTGTATTACTTTAATGTGTATTTGTCACTTAAATAAAGACCTACCAAATGAAACTTTAGAGAAAATAAAGTTCTGACAACTTCAAGGTGTTAAGAAAGAGAAAGTTACAAAAATAGAACTGTGATAGTGTTATTTTCATAGCAAATTAACTGAGAAAATGATGTTCAAATTACTTATATATTGTATCTTGCATATCAATTAAGGTTAATTACTATATATTTTATTTTCCCCCAATTTAATTAAAATGTTGATGATTTTTCCCAATTGTAAAGGCCCAGATCCCTTATGAAACGAGAGGCCAATGGTCCACATCGCTCACGTGAGTCACCTTGGCCCACATTTAAAGATTTTCCCTATATATATTTTCACATGTAAAACTTTGATCCCTATTGTGGTCCCAATCTACCCCCGGGGACCATGATTTTTACAAACTTGAATCTGCACTGTGTCAGTAAGCTTTCATGTAAACGTAAACTTTTCTGGCCCAGTGGTTCTTGAGAAGAAGATTTTTAAATATCCCTCGGGGGTCATGATGTTAACAAATGAATCTGCACTATGTCAGGAAGCTTTCATGTAAATGTAATCTTTTTTGGCCCAATGGTTCTTAAAAAGATTTTTAAAGATTTTCCGTATATATTTGTATGTATAACTTTGATCCCCTATTGTGGCCCCAACCCACCTCCGGGGGCCTTGATTTGAACAAACTTGAATCTGCACTATGACAGGAAGCTTTTATGTAAATTTCAGCTCCTCTGGTCCTGTGAATCTTAAGAAGATTTTTAAATTCTGTGTTTGCATTTTTGTGATTATCTCCCCTTTTCAAGTTTGGTTGAAATTGACTAAGTGGTTCTGGAGAAGAAGATGAAAATGGGAAAAGACAACGGACAAATTTTGATCAGAAAAGCTCACTTGAGCCTTAGGCTCAGGTGAGCTAAAACAATTAGATAAAAAATCCCTTATCTGGCATTCATTTCATTCGTGAGACTGAATGTGTACGTTTAAATGCTTCTACGTAGTTACCTTGTGTACCCAGTCATTCTGTTCATCATCCCCCATACATCTATCCAGAGAGTTAGGAGTTAGGACTAGGATAAAGTTTTTGGCTAGTTTCACACTATTCAAGAGGTTTTCATCAAATTTTCCAGCCTTCAGCTTCTCGATGTCTAGAAATACTGAAAACCCTCGTAACTGTAGGTGTACCTTCAATAAACTGAAAGAAACCAAACATTGTAAAAGTATTACAATCTAGTCAATGACTAATGTAAATTTCAAATTTAAATGTCTTACACAAAAACCGAAAAACTTCAACCTTAAGTTTTAGATTTTTTTGAGGAATCCAACCCTGGTCAGTATAGAATGACCAGTGTCCAGCCTTACCTGGCCAGCTGTGAGCCATTAATCCTTCTGTAGCTGATGAAGACGTCGATTGGTCGGGATATAGTATTGGTGGATCCGTCCATAGAGTCCACACTTTCCACGCTGCTCTCTGCAGTTCGAGTGGCTGAAAATACCCACAATTAATGAGTTATACATATATATCTACGCAAAATTATCATAAAAAAATAATTTAGAAATGTAAAACCCTATATTTCTTCCATATTCACACTAAAATGTCCATGTTATAATTTATTAGATTGACAAAAAAATCATTAGTTTCAACTCTTCCAGATTTTTCAAATGAATGCATTGCATGTATTTTGTGGTGTTGTGCGGTGCCCCTGTAAACTAAGTCATGGATTACAAAGATCAGTCCAGTGAAACTTGCTTAATAGAATACATGTACTGGGGATACCTATATCTTATACAGAATACAGGTACCTATTAGCATACTTGATTCTGAAAAAATCCAGCCGAATCCAACTAAGCCGGGTATACCCGGTGACGCACTAAGAATCAAGTGACCCGGCTACAATACAGTTATGAAAATGTTGACCTTCTATTGTATAAACATTATTCCGCATAGAAATGACCAACATATTTACAAATCATGATTATTTCACCAGTGTAAAAAATTGAAAACGTTTTGTCTTAGATAAGCAACTCTTGATACTACTGTCTCCAAGGATGCCAGCTTGAAGCCGCCTTTGCCTATCAAAATTTTCCGGCTCAGTCAGCTTACCCGGTAGGATGCGTGTGCAATTCTGGATCACAATCGCCGATTGACCCGGGCGTGCCGGATCGTTAGAATCAAGTATGCTATATATCTTATACAGAATACAT
Organism: Ostrea edulis; assembly: GCF_947568905.1. Lineage (NCBI taxonomy): Eukaryota > Metazoa > Mollusca > Bivalvia > Ostreida > Ostreidae > Ostrea > Ostrea edulis. The sequence goes on along the minus strand of NC_079164.1, from coordinate 93,382,008 downwards.
GTACCAGCACACCTATATCTTAAAACTAGTTCCTTCATCTAAGATTCCTTATACACATATAAGAATACTCTGTTAAAGATAGGTCGATCAATACTAATAAAGTTTTTATATACTGCAT